>NW_028246318.1:0-77740 GCF_964263255.1 Lissotriton vulgaris | reverse complement strand
ATGAAGAGAACCCACTCAGGAGCCCCCATGGCCCCCTGCCCACTGCACATCTACCACATAGCACCCAAACTAGGCCAGACCATCAACGCCTCCCTTGAATTCAGCCTCTTCCCTGACAACTGGAAGCAGGCAGAGATCAAGCACCTACTCAAGAAACCCTCGGCCGACCTGACGGATCTGAAAAACTACCGGCCAATCTCCCTCCTTCCCTTCGCAGCCAAAGTCACTGAGAGATTCATCAACACCCAGCTGACCACCTTCATCAAAGAGAACTCCATCCTTGAACCCTCCCAGCCCAGATTCCGCAACAACCAGAGCACCGAACCCGCCCTCCTCGCCGCTACCGATGACATTCGCATGCTACTTGACCAGGTTCACACTGCGGCCCCCTTCCTACTAGACTTCTCAGCAGCCTTCGACACAGTCTCCAACTGCACACTCGCAGCCAGACTCAACAACGCCCGCAAACGAGGAACCGGCCTCGACTAGATCCGCTACTTTCTCTCTGGCAGAACCCAAAGGATCAGACTCCCTCCCTTCCTCTCCGAACCTACAAAGACCACCTGTGGAGTACCCCAAGGATCCTCGCTCAGCCCCACTCTCTTCAACATCTACATGGCCACCATTGTCAGACAGCATGGGCTCAGCATAGTATCTTATGCCGACGACACCCAGCTCATCCTCTCCCTCACAAAAAACTCGAAGACACCAGGCTCAGCTTCCAAGAAGGAATGAAAAACGTTGCAGCCTGGATGAGTAAAAGCTGCCTAAAACGGAACTTGGAGAAGACTGAGGTCCTCGTCCTCGGACGGTCCCCCACTGCATGGGGCAGCTCATGATGGCCCCCGGCCCTCAGAATCCCACCCACCCCGACTGACCATGCCGGGAACCTCAGCATCATTCTCGACTCCTCCCTCACCTTGACCCTTCAAATCAACGCCATCACCTCCACCTGCTTCAACTCCCTCTGCATCCTCAGCAAAACTTTCAAGTGGATCTCCCCGAATGTAGAAAGACCGCCACCCACGCACTTATAACCAGCAGACTGAACTACAGTAATGCCCTCTACGCCGGAATCAACAAAACCCTGCTGCACAAGCTCCAAACCATCCAGAACACCCCAGCCACACTCGTCCTCGGAACCCCACAACATGAACGCATGACCCAGCACCTACGAGACCTCCACTGGCTCCCCTTCAAGAAGAGAATAACCTTAAAGCTACTCACCCACACCAACAAGTTCCTCTGAAACATCAGACCCAAATACCTCAACGAAAGAGACCCTACCACATACCCAAAAGGAACCTCCGCTCTGATGACCTCACCCTGGCACAGAACCCACGCATATGGAGAACCAGAGCAGGTGGCACAGCAAAGACCTGGAACTAGCTCCCAATCAACATCAGACGCGCACCCACTCTGCCCACCTTCAGGAAAAGCCTCAAGACCTGGCTCTTTGACTGATCCGGAGCTACACCCCCCCCCCACCCCTAGCGCATGACCCTCAAGGGTGAGAAGCACGCTTCAAAAACCCCTGATTGATTGTTTGATGATAAAGTGAGAAAATTGGTGAGAACCTGCCAATCGCTCCTTGGTGGTTGCTTATGTAAGGTGCTTACTATCCCTTTTTATGTAGATTGTTTACTTGCACTTTTCTTTTCCTTGGCACTGGACCTGTTTCTTGAAAAACAACTGCCACAGGGGTTGTTCCTAGATTAATACTAGAACTAGTTCCGCCCTCAATATAGAAACAGGGGGGCCCATATTTTAGAAAGTGCATTAGATGTGTGTGTCATATCAAGGGCTTTTTGTTTTATTTGATGTATTCCAAGCAACCTTTCACAAAAGGTGCAGACTAACTCCCAATAAGAGTCCCTGAATAAAAAACAACACGTACAGTCTATTCCCAGAAGGATGATGCAAAAACAAATGTATTTATATGTGACTACTCAAAGTGCGCAGAGGCAGCCTTAAACGTCTAAGACGAAAAACTAAGGGAGAACCAAAGTGGGCCCAGAGGAAAATCACTACACCCCTCCTCGGTTGTGAAAGCAACTTGGCTTCTAACAAAATAGAAAAAATCACAAGCCAAGCCAATTCAATGCTACTATGTATAACCTAAAAAAATAGGCTCCATAAAAACGAAATTGACAATTTAGAAAAGGGGTCAAATTAACTGGACATGGAGGCACCCAAGATTTCTTCCATATAGTCATTGTTAACTAAATCCAGAATGGATTAAGCTTCAGCAGACGATGATTCTGCAATAGCCCCATTCAAAAGCTCCAAACAACAGAGATGATCCTTGTCATCAGCTGATGCTGAGGTAATTTCTTCTTGTGCTGCATCTGTATTACTAGAGTCAGAATTCAAAAGATTAGGAGCTGAAGCATCCATCTCCCAAGAAGGGAGTGGCTCATAGTAGGCATCTTGAATAAAATGCAACTCTGAAAATGGGTTGTTATCGTAATCATCAATCGGTCCATAGCCGTAGGTCCATAGCCGTAGGAACAGTCAATTGCATTGCAAGACAAATATTAAGTGCCCATTGAAAGGGACACCATAGACAATGAAACACTGGTTGAACACAGGTATACCATGCAGGCCTGAAAGACAATGACCAACCAGTGTTCAGTTCCTGGAGCAGTGAGGCTCTAAAGAATCACATCATGCCCTCACGACACAGCTGAACCGGAGGGAACTCCATTATCAGTGGGCTTCGAAATGGAACATTCACTGTGGAACTGCAAAAACAGAACCAAAATGCTGCTAGTGAGAAATAACACCAAGGGTATGCCTCCAAAAACCCTTGAAAATAGAGAATGTATAAAGGCCGGTATTACTCCAAAGGTTATCTGGAAGCTACTGAATAAGCCAGTCCCAATTACTTTAAAAAAGTGCGCTTCCTTGGAAGGATTAAAAGTGAGTATGAGCTGAAAATCCTTTCCTTACGCGGAATTTGCGGATTTTTGGCAAATTCGCGGTCCACGAATCGTGCAAATTTGCCCAAAAATCCGCAATTTGCAAGCTGGCGGATTTTTTTGCTTGGTCGCGATTGAAAAATATAATCTTGCGTGCGCGGCGTTGACTTACCGTGATTCTGAGTTCGCCGAGTTGTTTTTCCTCCCTGTTTGCGTGTGCTGCATCATGTTGGCTCTTGCTGCGTGATCGCGCGAGAGTTTTTCGACCGTGAGTACGTCATCACGGCCCGCCTTCATGCACAGCGAGAGTTTGACAATGCGAGTAAATCATAAGGGCCCGCGATCACGCATCGCGTGTGTAAACAATTGCGAACACGTAGATGCGGCGGGCAGCTGACTTCCGGCGGGAGATTTGAACAGCTCGCTTTCCCGAACTTGCAAAAATTGCAATTCTGCACAGGAAATCCACCCGAGGCAGCATAAACCTTCTGAAAATGATGATTTTGAACAGAATAACTCCTCAGATTGACATTTGGCTGCACTTTTTTTGTCCAAGGAGTCCATTTTTGCGGGGGTGGGAGGAAGGAAGTGCCCCACAACTTCCTGTTCCTGCCCAGCAGGCTCCTCCCAGTGCTTTGTACATGTCCTGGTCACTTTTCATTTGGATCTGGAGCTGAAAGGATTACTTTTTGTGGCTGCTGCTGGATATTTGATTTTGAGGACTTTTTGGACTTGGGATCACTTTTGGATTTGAGATTTTACAAGTAAGTTGGTGTTGTTTGTTTGGGGCATTGCAGTTGCTGCAACTACAATTTTAAAACTTTTTCACAAATATAAAAAAAATATATTGTGGGTAGCCACAGTATCCAGTAGGCCCAGGGTTAGTCATGGGTGCATGATACAACTGTTTCTGTGAGTTTTGTTGAACTTAAATCTCATTTATGTCATGGAATTTTAGCTCACTGTTATTTGTGTAATTCTTTTTTTAATTTTGGGGTGCCTGTAAAGCCACACTAGCCAGTAGGCCCAGGGGTAGTGAGTGGTACATGGACCAAGTATTTCTGTGGGGTGTCTTGAATTTAAAAATCATTGAGGGCATGGATGGCATTGGATTGTGGTGATTTTTGGGTGTTTTTAGAGTTTTTGGGGTTTTGTTGTGGCCTGGCCATGTGGGTGGGGGCCATTTTGAGGCCTGGTCCAGGCAGGGCCTGGCCATGTAGCTGGGGGTCAATGGGCCATTTTGAAGCCAGGCAGTGTGCTCTGGCCTGCACCCAGTTTGACTTGCTTGTATCCATTATGCCCAGGGGTACTCAGTACCGCATGGACCAAGTCTTTCTGTGGGGTGTCTTGAATTTAAACATCATTGAGGGCATGGATGGCATTGGATTGTGGTGATTTGTGTGTATTTTTCGACATTTTGGGGTGTTGTTGGGGCCTGGCCATGTGGGTGGGGGATATTTTGAGGCCTGGTCCAGGCAGGGCCTGGCCATGTGGCTGGGGGTTAAGGGGCCATTTTGAAGCCAGGCAGTGTGCTCAGGCCTGCACCCAGTTTGACTTGCTTTCATCCATTATGCCCAGGGGTACTCAGTGGTGCATGGACCAAGTCTTTCTGTTGGGTGTCTTGAATTTAAACATCATTGAGGGAATGGATGGCATTGGATTGTGGTGATTTTTGTGTGTTTTTCGACTTTTTGGGGAGTTGTTGGGGCCTGGCCATGTGGGTGGTGGCCATTTTGAGGCCTGGTCCAGGCAGCGCCTGGTAATGTGGCTGAGGCTCAAGGGGCCCTTTTGAAGCCAGGCAGTGTGCTCAGGCCTGCACCCAGTTTAACTTGCTTTCACCCATTATGCCCAGGGGTACTCAGTGGTGCATGAAACAACTCTCTCTGTGCGGTCTCTCTTCTATTAATGTAAACATCTATTTTTGATTAGATTTGCAATTTTTATTTTGGGTCTTTGGGTGTGTTGTAATAATAATAAATGCCTAGTTGCAAATATTAATTGAAGCACGACATCTGCAACATTTATTTAACTGATGTTCCTCTGGCTTCCTTTGCTTTCAGGTGCACAAGAGAACCACATCAGTCATCGATCATCATCAGTGCCAGGAAGAAGTCCTGCAGCGGTGTGTGCAACACAACATCACATGACGTCACGTGTGGCCACAGACAACTCTACAACTCGTGCAACTGCGGCCTGCTGTTCTGACATCTTAAGAAGATGGACCCAAAGAAAGGTGGCCGTAGCTCCTCCACCAAGAAGGTTGCCAGTGCCACTGCCAGTAAGAAGGAGCAGAAGAAGCAAGTGGCGCCACTTACCAAGGATACTGGTGTGCCCACAGACACTTTTTTCAGGGAAAAAAAAACTAGGCCTGCAGCAGCGGGGTCCGCCGGGGACCAAGCTGAGAGCAGCACCTCCGCTTCATTGGGCTCAGTGCCACCATGCCATGTTAGGTCCAAGGCCATGAGTGCTGCAGAGGCAGCCACTTTAATTGCTCAATCACCATCGACCAGTGATGTTGGCTCATTGCAAGAAAGTAGCATCCAATCAACGCAGGGTGTAACTCATCTGACGAGTGTTCAATAACCACAGCCGTAACGACAACCACAGGTGCAATTAGTACAATCGCAAGTACATGCGCAGTAGAGGCGCAAGGAGAGGCGCAAGGAGAGGCGCAAGGAGAGGCGCATGGAGAGGCGCATGGCGCAAGTAGAGGCTCATGGAGAGGCGCATGGAGCGGCACAACTGCCCACCATGCTTGTTCCTCCAGAAGTAGGGGCACATCAGGAAATCGAGATTCAAGCGGAGGTATCATCCGAGGAAGCCACTCCTCCTGATGATGATCCATTGTCCTCCAGATCCCCAGCAAGAAAAAGGTCAAGGAGGGCTACTACAAGTTCTTCTTCAATCCCCCTTCCTTCTGATGATCTTGATGTTGATTGGAACCCACTAATTCAGTCTGAGAGTGAGGCACGCCATGAGCCGACAAAGGTAGCTAAGCCTAAAAGGAAGGTTCCTGCAAGACTTTTACTTATGGGTGATGACGCCGAACAAGAAATGGCGTATTCTGCTGCTGATGAACAGTCTGATGACGACCCAGTCATCACAGTTGTCACTCCAGCCCCAGCGGGCATGCAGCAGACAGACATTTTTACCCTATCCCGAATTGCTGCTGAGCGGGATGTGGGGGGTGTGGCACTGATACCACCACCATCGCAGATAACTACTACACCAACACGACCTACAGCTTCCATATTTTCTCGTCAGAAGGGCCGGCAGGGACCTCCATCCAGGTGGACCTCCATTATCTCAAGTAGTGGTGCTGTAAGTGCACAACAGTGTCAAATTCAGCCACGCCCATCCTCCACTTCGTCTGGCATTGAAAGTAGCACCTCCACCAGCTGCAGCCATCTCCAGTCCCCAGTTTGGGACTTCTTTAGTGTTAGCAAAAAGGCAGAAAAGATGGTCGTTTTTTCGATTTGTAAAACTGTAGTTAGTCGTGGTAAGCTTGGAACCAACTATGGTACTAGAGGCCAGAGAGGTCATCTCCAAAAACACCACACTATCACTTGAGAGGCGCACCTAAGGAAGATCCGGGAAGCCAAAAGTACAACAAATCCAAATGTATCCATTCATATTGCATCTGATGATGATGAGGGGCTGATCGTGCAGTGGGGAAGTGAAGAAGCAACAGACATTTTTTCTGGCACACCCAGTACCCCTGGCAGCAGAACTGCAGCGGGAGCGCCCACACCCTCTACCCCAGCAACATGTATGAGGCACACTAAGAGTCTGGTAGAGACACCAATGCGAAAGAGTACATCAATGAGCCTAACTGGATTGAAGAAGGCTGCATCATCATCATCATCACGTATGAAAACGGTCCAGACCACCATTAAAAGCATGTTTAGGTCGGATGCGCCATTTGATCGCAACCACCCTACGGCACGTCTTTATAATGCAATGCTGGCTAAAATTTTAGCGCTGGACCTTCTCCCTTTTTCTTTTGTGGAAGGGGTGGGTTTTCTCGAATTTGTGGCAACAGTTTGCCCTAAATGGAAGGTTCCGAACCGGTCCTATTTTGCCAGAGTTGCGGTTAAAGCACTACATCAAGATGTGCTGGAGGTGATTGGCGAAGCTTTGCAGAAGAGTGCTGTTCACACTATCCACCTGACAACAGACATGTGGACCAGTTGCCAAGCCCTTGATTACACGTGCATCACTGCACACTGGGTCTCTTTTGCAGGGGTTAGAGACAAGTGATATGCAGGTGTTGACACAGTTTTTCAAGCTACTCGGAAACATGCAACAGTAGCCATGTTTGCCATGGAGAAATCTCATACTGCACTAAACCTTTTGGATGAGTTTCAGAATAAGGTCTATAGATGGCTGCATCCAAGAAAGCGCATGATTGATTATGGTTCCACGGATAATGGCACTAATATAGTTAAGGCCATCATGATGGTGGCTATTTCAGAGTGCTGTGTTTAGCGCACAGTATTAACATTGTTGTTCAAGATTTCTTGAAAAAAGAAAACACAGTCATCAAGTTACTGACCACCTGCCGAAGAATCTGCACACATTTCAGCCATTCTTTTAAGGCCCGGAAGCTGCTGAGGAAACTTCAACATGAACGTAGAGTGCCAGTTAGAGGAATCATCCAGGAGGTGGTAACACGTTAGAACTCAACCTTCTATATGCTTGAGCGTCTGTCTGAGCAGTGCTTGGTAATCAACGAGTATGTCTTTGCACTGGGTTCTGCTATGAAAGACATGAGGCTAGAGTTGGAGGAATGGAAGCTAGTTAAAAGCCTGACAGACATGCTTCGTCCTTTTGAGGTCTTCATGTAGGAAGTCAGCAGGGAGGACTGTACTTTGGGCAAAGCTATCCCATTGTTGCGCTTGCTAGAGCACCAACTGAAGGCGGTGTCTTCAATGTTCAAAGGTGATACTGACAAGCCAGACGCATATTAGTTGGCTGTGAGCTTATTAACCCGCCTAGTTGACAATGAAAGCCTTAAAAAAATACATACAGAACAACATTACATTTGTGCCACTATTCTAGGTACAAAAAGGCAGTGGCCAGCAAAGCATTCATTCCTTTTAATGAAGCATATGTTTCAACGTACAAACATTGGCTAGCTCTGACAGCCACTCGGTTCGAAAAAAAGCGGCAGGAAATTGAAGGAACTGGCAGAAGTACTACTGAATCAGCAGGCCATCCGGCGTCAAGGTCCACTTCTGTGGCCGAAGGCAGTCACTTTCCCTCACAGCCGTTACCTACACCAGCAACCGTATCATCATCCTCACCTGCACCAGGCCCAGCCATAATATTGTCGGAAGCGGATTGGATAACTCATTAAGGGTTTGCTCGTTCCAGTGCTGATGCAAAGGCCACACATGGTACGCAAAGTGGAGCACCTCTGGAGAACCTTGAGTGGATGGTGCAGGCCTATCTGGATGACCCAAGAGAGGTCTTCTTTAATAAGAACCCATTGCTGTATTGGTATGGGAAAAGGGCCAGGGGTCAATGGCAACTGATCACCAACTTGGCTCTAAATTATTTGTCTTGCCCACTCACAAGTGTGTCTTCTGAATGTGTTTTCAGTGCTGCTGGTGCCATTGTAACTTCAAAAAGGACTCGCCTCTCACCCAAAAATGTGCAGAGGTTAAAAATGTTCAAGATAAATCAGCCTTTCATACCACCAGATTACAAAATACGTGAATACACGCAGGAAGAAGAGGACACCGACTTAGGTGACGGAAAGTTCTTCTCTGTTAGCTGACCTCCTCCCGTCTCAATTCACAGAGTTTGAGGACAAGCTCTACTTCCCTAAAACCGAGGCCTAAAAATGACTTCCTTTTTTTTTCCTCCTCATTCACTTTTATTCCTGTGCGTCTCTCTTTGTTTTTCAACTTTTACCACAGCAAAACTCTAATCACCTAATCACAACAAATCCATCAGCAGCACCGTCTTCATCTGATATCCTTATTGATTTGAAGGTGCCGCTGTCTGCATTCCTGAGGTTCACAAGTTCACAACTCAGTCATGCTCCTCTATCCTCTTCCTCCAGACTCCCCCTTTCCATTTCCCTCAAGGCAGATGGCAGAAGGCAGATGGCTGGATTACGCAGAATCAAGAAACTTTGGCTTTGTAGACGAGTCCCCTCAAGTGGGACTGGAATTAATGACTACATGCTGATTGCTGACAGTTACTTCTGATATTGACAGGAGAGGCTGCCCTGTGGGCCTTCACTTTCAGAACAAGATGCGGACAAAAAGTGGAACAGATAATGAATAATGAGAAGATGGCATGCAGTGGACAGCAATGGCTGTCTGGCTCTGATGAAAGCAATTGCTGTTTGTTTGTTGTGCATGAAATGAATCATATGTCTTCTGTTATTATTTAATCTTTTACACACTAAATGTAACTCAAGTCTACTCTGTTTTTTTTACCTTGTTTATTTCAAATTGTACTTCAACTGCAGGGGCCACTACGTTGCATTTTCCAATATGCAAAATGTCCTTGGACTTACTGTTTGCCAATATACCATGATGATGATGAGTGTTGATGATCAAAGTTAAATAATATATCTTTTTTCTTTAGTGTCACTCACTGGGATGGATGGATCATCATCGTCGGTTTACGGAAGAACTATGGCCAATTCATAAATGGCAAACAGGTAAACCAGTCAACAACAACTACTACAGCAGAACTACATGTCTGTCTAGTCACGGTATGGAGTGGTCGAGCCAGTGTAGTATTGTTATGCCAGAGTCCAGACAGCAGTTCATGTAAAATTGCAACTATGTGGCTTGCTGCATACAATTAGATATGCTTTCTCTGTCTGTGTCAAAGAGGTATGCTACATCAGGTTGCTTCACTCAGTGGTGCCTGCCTTGACCGTCTGCATGGCCCTGGCCTGCTGTGTCCTAATTATTACTATCATTGAAAAGGAGACTCAGAGTACGCACTTTAGAATTGATGCTTGTATGTAATACTGTCGCCTCTGAAACTGAAAGTGTTATTTTTGCACTGCACAGCGTACCTTATATTTTTTTCTCTGTGGTGCTTTAATATCACTTCCTGTTTTTCCATCAAAAATTACAGGCCGGCTTTTACCCTGTGCGAATGGAAAAACGATTAACTCAGGCTTACCATTAGCGATCCGCAATTCCGAATCCGCCAAGCAGGCAGTGGACAGTGTCTGGTCACCAAGATTGATCGACGGAGCGTCAGATGGAATGGAGGAGTACTGCAAATAAGAGGAATGGCTGGATGTGAGTGCGGTACCCATAATTGCGAAGGGACTTGACTTGATATAATGTCAACTATACAATACATACACAATATATGCTGTGCTTACAAAGTCAAATACTATACTGTTAGTCAAGGGAGTATTTCTGAACAATCACAACTTCTAGTATTTGGATTTCCTCAGCTTTGCTACTCTGGCACGGACCTGCCGTTCAAAGTAACACTCTTCATCCACTGAGCGTCTGCTCTACATACACCTCTGCTATCTATGAGGAAGAAGATACCATCCGAGCTTCCAAAGTAAACATTTATCATTCTTCTCAAGCATGAGGGAATTTTGCGAATTCGCGGTTCGCAAACTTGCGGATTTGCAAACTCGCAATTCGCAAAATTTTGCGAATTCGTGCGAATTTGCGAATTTGCTGTTTTTGCCAGTTCGCGAGGGTTTTGTACAAGTTCGGGAACGCGGACTTACTTGTGTGGCCGCAACGGTCGCAACCATGTTGTTTCCACGTGTCCAGACTGTTAGCGACCCTGTGGTTCATCGCGGCCACCCTCCGGTTCATCACTGCCACCCTCTGGTTCTCCAATGCCAACCTCTGGATCATCACTGTCCCCCTCTGGTTTATCACAGCACCCTCTGGTTCATCACTGCCAATCTCTGGTTGATCAATGCCATCCTCTGGTTCATCCCTGCCACCCTCTGGTTCATCACTGCCACCCTCTTGTTTGCCACTGCCACCCTCTGGATCATCACTGTCCCCCTCTGGTTTATCACAGCACCCTCTGGTTCATCACTGCCACCCTCTGGTTTGCCACTGCTACCCTCTGGATCATCACTGTCCCCCTCTGGTTCAAGGCTGCCACCGTCTGGTTCATCACTGCCACCCTCTGGTTCATCCCTGCCACCCTCTGGCTCATCACTGCCACCTCCTGGTTTGCCACTGCCATCCTCTGGTTCATCCCTGCCACCCTCTGGTTCAAGGCTGCCACCCTCTGGTTTGCCACTGCCATCCTCTGGTTCATCCCTGCCACCCTCTGGTTCAAGGCTGCCACCCTCTGGTTTATCACACCACCCTCTGGTTCATCCCTGCCACCCTCTGGTTCATCACTGCCACCCTCTGGTTTGCCACTGCCACCCTCTGGATCATCACTGCCCCCCTCTGGTTCAAGGCTGCCACCCTCTGGTTCATCACTGCCATCCTATGGTTCATCCCTGCCACCCTCTGGCTCATCACTGCCACCCTCTGGTTTGCCACTGCCATCCTCTGGTTCATCCCTGCCACCCTCTGGTTCAAGGCTGCCACCCTCAGGTTTATCACAGCACCCTCTGGTTCATCCCTGCCACCCTCTGGTTCATCACTGCCACCCTCTGGTTTGCCACTGCCACCCTCTGGATTATCACTGTCCCCCTCTGGTTCAAGGCTGCCACCCTCTGGTTCATCACTGCCATCCTCTGGTTCATCCCTGCCACCCTCTGGTTCATCACTGCCACCCTCTGGTTTGCCACTGCCATCCTCTGGTTCATCCCTGCCACCCTCTGGTTCAAGGCTGCCACCCTCTGGTTTATCACAGCACCCTCTGGTTCATCCCTGCCACCCTCTGGTTCATCACAGCCACCCTCTGGTTTGCCACTGCCACCCTCTGGATCATCACTGTCCCCCTCTGGTTCAAGGCTGCCACCCTCGGGTTCATCACTGCCATCCTCTGGTTCATCCTTGCCACCCTCTGGTTCATCACTGCCACCCTCTGGTTTGCCACTGCCACCCTCTGGATCCTCACTGTCCCCCTCTGGTTTATCACAGCACCCTCTGGTTCACCACTACCACCCTCTTGTTCACCACTGTAGATTATGGGGGGAAAGCAAAGCACACCTTCCCAGCCTCAACTGAGATGAATTAATTTGGGGCTGGTTAATGTGTCACTGAATTTGTGCTTCAAGTCTGGCACCTGCTTCCTTAGCTGTAAGACCTTCCTGTTGCAGTTATTTTTTTTACAGGAGCATTGTGCCATACTTGTAACTATTCTCTGACCCTGCTTTGAGGTTCGGAGCAGGGTCAGAGAATAGTTGAAAGTAGGCAACTGAACTCTGGAGGGGCCCCTCAGGAAGCACTACAGGGAATAGTTACAAATTAGTTTGAACTTTTGCACCTGCTAAGTGCTTTCAGTTTTCCAACATTTGTTTTTCTTCCATTTCGAGAGACTTGGGGGACGCAAAATCGAACTTGCAATCCGCAAAATCGTGCAAATTTGCTGATTTCTCTTTTTTTTTGCATGTTCGGGCGGTTTTTCTTTTTTTTGCGTGTTCGGGCGATTTTTTGCTTATTTGCGGGCCGCGAGGTTGCCCATGAGGTCGTGTACGGGTGCGGCCATCTTGTTTGCGTGACGCGTTTCCATTTCCGGGCGCTCGTTGCAAGTTTGCGTCGTATGCGGCGCGCAATTACGTATTCGTGGGCGTTTTTGAGTGCTCCCGGGGGGAAATATCGCGCAAACTTACCCACGCGGTCCTCTATGGGCGCAGCCATCTTGTTTTTCATTCGCTGCTATGGTTTTGGGCATGCTACCTTTCTATCCACCTTACATCTTTGCAATCCTATGCTTTTCTGAACTTTTTGGTATTTTTTTTGCTTATTATCTCTCTCTTCAATTTCCTACATATATATTTTGTGTTTTTTTAAAACTTTTTGTTACTTTATTACCTACTTTATTTCTTTTGCTCTCTCTCTTATTTTTTTCACACCTATTCTTCTTTCCTTCTTCTTGTGCCCAGGACCATGGCTAAGGAAGGCGACAAGGGCAAGGGGAAGGGCCCAGCCTCACATACCCGGCGCCCTTGAGGGCGTTGGAGGGTGGAGGAAGTGCTGCCCAGGGAGATCTTTTCTGCGGTGGAGGTGGCCGCCTTGCTGGTTTTTCTCTA
The DNA here is from genome assembly GCF_964263255.1 of Lissotriton vulgaris. Classification (NCBI taxonomy): domain Eukaryota; kingdom Metazoa; phylum Chordata; class Amphibia; order Caudata; family Salamandridae; genus Lissotriton; species Lissotriton vulgaris. Next base: position 64,648 of record NW_028246318.1, on the reverse strand, counting down.
GGTCCACCTCCCTAAGACCGTGGCAGCAGGTGGGCGGATTGCTTCAGGTTACGGCCTCCGGGAGCGTCGCCAGCTGTGGGAGAAGGTGTGCCGGCGCATGTGTAAAGAGTCTGGGGTCCGGCGCACCTACCATCAAGTGACGCACCGGTGGACTGACATCTTGGACCGGGAGCATGACATGCTCGACCTGCTTGGTGTGGAGATCCCTGGGCTTGGTAAGTAGCTATTTAATACCTACTTTTTTTCCTTCTGCTCTGTTATATTGCTAATCTATTTTTTTCCCTGAAGAATACCAATGCTGCTGATTAGATTACATTGCAGGTAAATTAATGTTTAAATAGCTTCTGTCACTGCAGGTGCTCGCCTGGTTATTGGCGTTGCTACTATGCTTACTTGTTTGCAACTTTTTAGTCATTTGAGAGCATTACTACGTAATGCTAGAGACAGTAGACTCAAGTCTAGTCCTTCTTTGTACTCCTGCTGCTGCTACTTTGAAGAGATATTGGTGGATTGATACGTTGAGTATACTATTTATTACTTGTTCTAGGACATTTGTTAGTAGTCTACTCTGCAATCATGATGACGGACTGTGTCTGTCACGCGACGTCTCGTGCTGCTGAGTGATGGCAGTCATAGTAGAACCTTTTTGTTGTTGATGTAGTTAGTGAATTGCATAACTTTCCTATTAGACGGTCTGCGAATCCTGCAATACTGTACTACTATCCTCTTAGTTGTCCAGATTAGATAGAATTGATGTTAATTTTTTTTCCCCAACATAATTTTAGATTGAGTGCAAAGAAATCAAATATTTCCCAAAAAACAATCATCCATGATGTGTTTCTTTATTTCATGATCACCAGCAGCAACTCCCAGGGGCAAGGCGACAGCTGCGACAGACACTCCGGTGGCATAAGTTGGACAGGAGCAGTCCCTTCCAGGCTCTTCTGCTGGCCCCAGTAAGTTGTCTTATTGTTATCTTAATAATTATACTTCCCTAACTTTTACAGCTCCTATTTATTATAAACTGGTTCCTAATAATTCTATGTTTTACAAAATAGTCTTGGATCTTCTTCTAATGTAGACTACTTTCTACATTCTTATCCTGCCTCTACCATCACTCTCTGTGCTATTACTATTTACAATTATGAGTCAGTCTGTGTAGGTAGCTAAGCTTGCCCATTCGGCAAACGGTGTGAAACAAAACTCTGATACAGCAATACCTCTAGGCACTGAGTGTAGTCCTCTGGGTTGCCCTTGCTGTCTATTCCAGTCTTCTTAATGTAAGTGCTTTGACAATTTGCAACAACAAAATGTAATTGTTTACACCAAGTAAAAGGTAGCAGTGTCCTTTTTGATTTGAGAGGAGCACATCCCATACCGCTAGTGTTTCAGGGACTATTCTGCACACAAAGAAGTATGGACAAGATAATAGGTGCAGTTCGTCTTTCGACATATCTCAGTCCGAACAGAAGTTGAACCCCCAATCCCCTGACCGACTATCTAGAATGTCTGACCAATGATTTTTACGACCCAGAAGAACAGACTACCTCCGAGTCCCGGCCTATCTGAGTCACTGAAACATGACTGCCAAGTGCAGTAGTTCAAACCTTTCCGCTCACTCACTCGTAAACAAAAACCACACAGTGTTTGTTAGTTTTAAAGTTTTATTTTCAATTAAGAAATTAAAACACAGTACTGCTGGTGATGACTTACTAGTAGTTGGAGAATTGTCTGGCACAAGGGCAATGGAATCTTCTTTCTGTAATGAGAAAAATAGTGCCCGTTAAGCAAGCATTCATCAGTTGTCATAAGAACAAGTGTAGCATTTAATGGAATAAGCATATAAAAGGTTAACACCCTCCCCAAAACCGTTACTTTTTTTCAATCCCAGTAATAAAAAAATGTGTTATGTAACATTTTCTTCCGTTACGAGATAAAATAGGGGGTTGTGTATGGCATCTGAAAATATGACATGTTTTTCCTAGACGTCACAACATGTGACGAGGCACAGATGACAACCAGTGCCGGGGCCAGCAGTGCGGAGGGGTCCACTCTGGATGGGGCGGCGCCAACAGGAGGAGCTGGGGGGGAAGACTCAGCGGCGGCGGACGGTGGTAAGTTATGATACTCCTTACTTATTGAAAAATTTTTGAGTAGCCTCGCAAAGGAGTGTATGATGTACTGTACAGTAGTACACAGTACACTAGTATAAGTACACTGTACTGTCAAGAACATTTACTAATTTAGAACTACTATTTGGGCTATCACATAGAAGACAGTCAACCTTGACTTTTAATAGCATTAGCTGCGGAACTTCTCTGGTAACCAATGGCCCCCTCTATTTCACTTCAACTCAGCTGGCAAATTTTTATTGTGATTTGTGAAGCCAAGTCATATCAGATGAAGTTTAGGGATGTGAAGAACGAAAAGTTAAAGAAGGATGAAACGAAGGACGAGCGAGTCTTAATATTTATGACTGTAAAGAATGGTTTTGTTGAATGCAATTCAACATAAGAAGACAAACGCTTTCCAAAATATAATGAAAAGGGTGTTAGTTGGTTTTTGACAAAAATACATTTTGGTACATTTGAGACATCAAGAAGAATCATAGACGTACTTTTGAAGCCTGGATGTTATCTTCTTTATCCTCCTCGTCGATAGCAGAGGTGTATGATGTAGTAGAGCAGACGCTGAGTGGAAGAAGTATGGCCAGTGGCAGTGCCACCCCTATAGAAAAGTAAGACATTCAGATCCCCACTTGCATGTACTGCTTAAAGTACTGCGAGTCTGCATCATCATGGCCTGTGTCTGTATTTCTTGGGTGAACGCAGAGTGAGCTGCCATTATGGCGGCGAGCACAAGTTCACGTACCAGTGATTTCTTGCAACCCAAGAGAAAAAAATTAAAAAATGGCCTTTTTTTAGTACTCTATGACTATGTATGTAGTAGTGAGTCCACCCATAGTGCTGCTAGTGGAATTCCTGAAACTCCCAGTAATCTCACAGGCTTACAAAGACGGCAGAAAAATACATGCCAAAATGTTATACTGTTACAACAGGTATCTGTGCCCACGTCGTCTTTTACAGAGTAAATGCTGTAGGTAATCAAACAACACAACCAATAGACAAACCATGTGGAAGTAGTCTTGATAGAAGTTTTTCTTCAATTCAGATTTTATCCACCACGCCCATCCAACACGTGTTTCATCAGGGCTAGTAGCCCGCGACTTCATCAGGGCTCCCGCGGGCAGCGGTTCCAAAGCTATTGCCACAATGGCTAGGTGCTCTCAGCCGCTTCCAATTCCGACCCGGCTACCGGGTACTGTGGAGGTTCTCGCTGATTCGTCTCAGCCATCTCAGCTTTACAGCGTCTCCGTGTGTAAACTGTAAATGACTTCCGCATTTACACGCGGAGACGCTGGAAAGCAGTACGTCTTAACTTGACGCTCACACGGATACTCCTATGGTGTGTCGCATCTTTGGTATTAATCATCACACGGACGGCTGAGACGAATCAGCTAGAACCTCGACAGTACCCAGTAGCCGGGTCGGAATTAGAACCGGCTGAGAGCACCTAGCCATTGTGGCAATAGCTTTGGAACCGCTGCCCGCGGGAGCCCTGATGAAGTCGCGAGCTACTAGCCCTGACGAAACACGTGTTGGCTGGGCGTGGTAGATAAAATCTGAATTGAAGAAAAACTTCTATCAAGACTACTTCCACTTTGTTTTTCTATTGGTTGTGTTGTTTGATTACCAACAGCCTTTACTCTGTAAAAGGCGACGTGTGTACAGATACCTGCTGTAACAATTATGTTTGGATCTTGGTCCTAATTGGAGGTTTAGGTTCTTCCTCCTATCTGGGGCACCCTCAAAATAGTGGTTCGAAATTATAAATAACGTCACATACAGGAGGCGCCAGTTGCGGATCGACAATCAAAAAAAACCTGGTCCGTTATCTTAAGAATGTTATACTGTGTTTGCTACTTGCTGGTGTTACTGATGCTGGTGTTACTGAGTGTCAACTTTCTATTGCATTATTTTGACTTTATGTTAAAGACTATTGGCTACAGTATTTTTCTTTCTTTTTTCATAGATGCTACTCCCAAAAAGCTCACCCGTAAGGAGATTGCTGTCCGGGCCAGGGCCCGTAAGCTGGAGGCTATTTGTGTCGAGTATTGATGGTTGTGGGCTCGGGAGCATGAGGAGGAAACTACAACAACCTCCATATCCTCCTCCACTGCCCCCGGTTCCACCAGCCACAAGCCTCCAGCCAAACGGAGCCGTGACCCGACAGCCTCCCGCCACCGCCGCACAGCAGCAAAAACAACAGCTGCCCCCCCCAGAGCCTGGATGGTACGCCAGCGCCGCCTCCGAAAGCGAGTGGACTACCTGGAGCGGTTGGCCAAATACCATCAGTGACAGCTCGGGACCTCCGCAAAGAGCTGCGGGACGTGCAGCACCAGCTGTCCAAACGCGACCGGAGGAAGTGACTGTCCCTTGTCCCTTTTTTAAAGACTGTTGGGGGGGTGGGAATTGGGTTTTTGGGAAAGGGTACTTTTTGATTTTTAGACATTGGTTTGGTTAGGGAGGGGGGTGAGTTGGGGTAATTCTATTTTTGTGACGACAACAACATCCATAATTTATATTTCTCAATAATTATATTTTTCATTCAAAAACACAGTATACGCGCTCATATTATTTTGTGTGGGGGTTGGCGGTGGTTACTGGACGTTTGGTTTTTCAAACTTACCAGCATGAATGAAACATCTTGTCCTGAAATGAACCAAAATGCAAGTAACCGAGTTAGTCAATTCAGTAGCCCTACTACTGTACTTTACTAGTAGTACTGTTAGTCTCTGCTCTCCTCCAAACTTAGTCCTAGCCCATTATTCTACTACCTCCCCAATATGCTTATCTTACCTGTGATTTGCGAATCACGGTTGGTGAATAAGGTTGGTTGTTGACTTGAATCCTTGACGGATGCAATATCATTGTTGTGCTGGTAGCAGTAGTGGTACACACTGGCAGTATCACCATATGAAAAAAAGAGGAAATTAAACATTGAGTGGCCTGAGCGTAGCATTAGAAACAGTACAATAGATAGTACGGTACAGAATAGTGCCCCAGCCTAAGCAGTGCCAACGTAAGGTAAGCATTAATCATTTCATTCTTGCTTGTTAACGTCGTGTAGGAGGAGGATGTTCTTATCAATCCACAATGGCGCACATGAACTTCTGGTTGCTTTGACCTTATCCTCCCCAGCAAGTGTGAGGAATTTATTGTTGTTGTCAGTCACACCTCAATGAAATACCACACAGCCCGGGGAAAGAGGGTTAGGGTTTGAAAATTGGATGGGAATGGGGTTTTTTGGGAAAGTTTGGTAGAGAGGAAAAAAAACACAGCATGGACAGTCAAACAACAAATGAAGAGAAACAAATCTTTGGATTAGAAGGTATTGATAAATCTTGAAAGGGACATAAAGTAAGTGCACTACTGCGTGCCATAAGTAGTAAATGGATGGTTAGGTTACTGAAAAGTAGTACTACTACTTACTGCAACTTACTAGTAACTACGAAGAAACAAGTTGACATAACAGGGATGCAGTCATTACGCAATTTCACTTGCCTCTCTGCCCTCAGAGAGAATAAACACTTAGAACATTAAATTAGTGTTAAACATAGCAAAGATGTATCTAATTGCTGGAGGGAGGGATGAATTTGAAGCAGAGATCAAACAAACGCACAGTCAGAGTCACACTCGTAGAAGTAAGTTCAAGTTCACAACAATATCATTTAAAAGATCAGGAGAATTTTGGATACTGTTACTGTTTTTTGTAGTTGTCCCGTTGAATTTGTGAAGTCGATGCATCCAGCCATTCCTCTTATTCGCGGTACTCCTTCATTCCATCGGATGCTCCATCAATCAATCTTGGTGACTAGACACACTGTCCACTGCCTGCCTGATGCGGATTTGCGGATCGCTAATTGTAAGCCTGAGTAGTACATCGATGGCACAGGGTAAAAGCCTGCCTGTAATTGATGATGGAAAAATACAACAGTAAGTGTTAAAGACACCTCAGAGAAAAAAAATATGTAAGGCACGCTGTGTAGTGCAAAAATTATACTGTAACTTTAAGAGATGACAATCCCCAAAATCTAGAACACCCCACATTACCCTCCCAAAAACGTGCAGAATACTGCTGCTACCTCACAGAGGCCTAATTTCAAATTGTGTCAAAACGCACTCAGAAAGTATGCCAAAAACCCCCCTTTCCCACCATGGATTATGTTCAAACGACTTGCAATCAAAATTAGACATTACAACAAGTTTTCCAAGACCCCACCCAGTCGTAAAAATCTATAACCCCCGTCCAAACACATGCAATACAATACTGCTAACCCTAACGAGCCCTAAGTTAGGAATAGTGGCAGACGCTTTCTTTAACTAGGCCAAATCCACCCTTTCCCACCATGGATTTTCTTCAAACCACTTGCAACCAAGATTACACATTCCCAAGAGTGCTGTAAGACCCCAAAACCCAGTTGCAAAAATCTAGAACACCCTCAAAAACATGGAATACGGCTGCTAGTGCTAACCCTAACGAACCCTAAGTTACAAAAAATGCCGAAAGGCTTTTCAGCGTGGATTTTGTCCAAACCACTTTAATCCGGTATTAGACCTTCCCAGCAATGCCCCAAGACCCGCCAACCCACCCGCAAAAAAGCACAACACCCCCAAACAGCCAAAAAGCAAAAATGGAAAATCTCATACTTACAATATTTTTCGGCCTTCTTTCAATTCTGTCCAAACGCGCTGTGCAGCTAGGCCATAACTCCCATTTTCCACCATGGATTTCCTGAGAAACAAATGCAATCAAAATTAGACTGTGCCAGCAGTGCTCCCAGACCCCAAAACCCACCCACAAACACCCGGAACCCCCCCAAAGAGCACCTCAAAGACAAGCAAGTCAGCAAAAACGCAAAAAAAATTTGCCTCCGATTTCGTCCGAACCACTTTTAACCGGTATTAGAGCTTCCCAGCAATGGCTCCAGAGCCATCGACCCAGGCGAAAACGAGTAGAAGACCCCCAAACAGCCAAAAAGAAAAACTTCAAAAATGGGCACTTAGTCATTTTCAAGCCAATTTCCAAAATCACTCCGCGCGCGCTCTGCAGCTAGGCCCTAACTCCCCTCTGCCACCATGGATTGGCTTCAAACCTCTTGCAATCAAAAGTATTCATACCCAGCAGTGCTCCCAGACCCCGAAACCCACCCACAAACACCAGGAAGCCCCCCAAACAGGCCCCCGAAAATGCTAAATTGAGCGAAATGTCAGAAAAAGCAAAAACTTTTTCCTCATGGATTTGGTCCAAACCACTTTTATCCGGTATTAGAGCTTCCCAGCAATGGCCCCAGAGCCATCAACCCAGGCAAAAACAAGTAGAAGACCCCCAAACAGCCAAAAAGCTAAACTTCAAAAATGGGCACCTAGTCATTTTCAAGCAAATTTCCAAAATCACTCGGCACGCGCTCTGCAGCTAGGCCCTAACTCCCCTCTGCCACCATGGATTTGCTTCAAACCTCTTGCAATCAAAAGTATCCATACCCAGCAGTGCTCCCAGACCGCGAAACCCACCCACAAACACCAGGTAGCCCCCAAACAGGTCCCCAAAAACGCTAAATTGAGCGAAATGTCAGAAAAAGCAAAAACTTTTTCCTCATGGATTTGGTACAAACCACTTTTATCCGGTATTAGAGCTTCCCAGCAATGGCCCCAGAGCCGTCAACCCAGGCGAAAACAAGTAGAAGACCCCCAAACAGCCAAAAGCAAAACTTAAAAAATGGGCACCTAGTCATTTTCATGCCAATTTCCAAAATCACTCCGCGCGCGCTCTGCAGCTAGGCCCTAACTCCCCTCTGCCACCATGGATTTGCTTCAAACCTCTTGCAATCAAAAGTATCCATACCCAGCAGTGCTCCCAGACCCCGAAACCCACCCACAAACACCAGGAGGCCAAACAGGCCCCCGAAAACGCTAAATTGAGCGAAATGTCAGAAAAAGCAAAAACTTTTTCCTCATGGATTTGGTCCAAACCACTTTTATCCGGTATTAGAGCTTCCCAGCAATGAACCCAGAGCCGTCAACCCACCCGCAAAAAAGCACAACACCCCCAAACAGCCAGAAAGCAAAAATGGAAAATCTCATACTTACAATATTTTTCGGCCTTCTTTCAATTCTGTCCAAACGCGCTGTGCAGCTAGGCCATAACTCCCGTTTTCCACCATGGATTTCCTGAAAAACAATTGCAATCAAAATTAGACTGTGCCAGCAGTGCTCCCAGACCCCAAAACCCACCCACAAACACCCGGAACCCCCCCAAAGAGCACCGCAAAAACAAGCAAGTCAGCAAGAATGCAAAAAAAATTTCGCCTCCGATTTGGTCCAAACCACTTTTATCCGGTATTAGAGCTTCCCAGCAATGGCCCCAGAGCCGTCAACCCAGGCGTAAACAAGTAGAAGACCCCCAAACAGCCAAAAAGCAAAACTTTGAAAATGGGGACTTAGTCATTTTCAAGGCAATTTCCAAAATCACTCTGCACGTGCGCTCCGCAGCTAGGCCCTAACTCCCCTCTGCCACCATGGATTTGCTTCAAACCTCTTGCAATCAAAAGTATCCATACCCAGAAGTGTTCCCAGACCCCGAAACCCACCCACAAACACCTGGAAGCCCCCCAAACAGGCCCCCGAAAACGCTAAATTGAGCGAAATGTCAGAAAAAGCAAAAACTTTTTCCTCATGATTTGGTCCAAACCACTTTTATCCGGTATTAGAGCTTCCCAGCAATGGCCCCAGAGCCGTCAACACAGGCGAAAACAAGTAAAAGACCCCCAAACAGCCAAAAAGCAAAACTTCGAAAATGGGGACTTAGTCATTTTCAAGCCAATTTCCAAAATCACTCCGCGCGCGCTCTGCAGCTAGGCCCTAACTCCCCTCTGCCACCATGGATTTGCTTCAAACCTCTTGCAATCAAAAGTATCCATACCTAGCAGTGCTCCCAGACCCTGAAACCCACCCACAAACACCAGGAAGCCCCCCAAACAGGCCCCCGAAAACGCTAAATTGAGCGAAAAGTCAGAAAAAGCAAAAACTTTTTCCTCATGGATTTGGTCCAAACCACTTTTATCCGGTATTAGAGCTTCCCAGCAATGGCCCCAGAGCCATCAACCCAGGCGAAAACAAGTAGAAGACCCCCAAACAGCCAAAAAGCAAAACTTCAAAAATGGGCACTTAGTCATTTTCAATCCAATTTCCAAAATCACTCCGCGCGCGCTCTGCAGCCAGGCCCTAACTCCCCTCTGCCACCATGGATTTGCTTCAAACCTCTTGCAATCAAAAGTATCCATACCCAGCAGTGCTCCCAGACCCCGAAACCCACCCACAAACACCAGGAAGCCCCCCAAACAGGCCCCGAAAACGCTAAATTGAGCGAAATGTCAGAAAAAGCAAAAACTTTTTCCTCATGGATTTGGTCCAAACCACTTTTATCCGGTATTAGACCTTCCCAGCAATGCTCCAAGACCCGCCAACCCACCCACAAAAAAGCACAACACCCCTAAACAGGCAAAAAGCAAAAATGGAAAATCCCATACTTACAATATTTTTCGGCCTTCTGTCCAAACGCGCTGTGCAGCTAGGTCATGACTCCACTTTTCCACCATGGATGTCCTAGAAAACAAATGCAATCAACATTAGACTGCCAACAGTGCTCCCAGACCCCAAAACCCACCCACAAACACCAGGAAGCCCCCCAAACAGGCCCCCGAAAACATGATAGTGAGCAAAAAGTCAAAAACTTTTTCAAGTCTGATTTTCTCCAAACCACTTTTATCCGGTGTTAGACCTTCCCAGCAATGGCCCCAAAGCCGTCAACTCACCCGCAAAGAAGTAGAACAACTCCACAAGTGCAGAGTCTTTCTTCATTGGGCGTAATCCAGCCCTCTGCTTTGAGGGAAATAGGAGTCTGGAGGAGGAGGAGGATAGAGGAGCATGTTCTTGTAAACTTGTGAACCTGTGGAATGCAGACTGCGGCACCTTCAAATCAATAAGCAATTAAGTGAAGACAGTTCTGCTGATGGGCTTGTTTTTGTGATTAGGTGATTAAAGTTTTGATTTATATTGACTTTGCAAAACAAAGAAAGACTTTCACACAGGAATAAAAGTGAATAAGGACGAAAAAGAAAGTTATTGATTCATTGGCTCATTTTCAGGGCTCGGTGTCAGGGAAGAAGAGTTCGTCCTCATACTCTGCGAATTCAGGCGGGAGTAGGTCACCTGACAGAGAAAAAATTCCCTCATCTAAGTTGGTGTCCTCCTCGTCTTCTTCCGGCGTGTATTCTCGTACTTTGTAATCTGGTGGTATGAGGTGCTAATTCATCTTGATCTTTGTTAACCTCCCCACATTTTTGGGCGAGAGGCGGGTCCTTTTGCAAGTTACAATGCCACCAGCAGCACTGAAAACACGCTCAGAAGACACGCTTGCGAGTGGGCAAGACAAGTAGTTTATAGCCAGGTTGGAGATCTCTGGCCACAATTCTTTTTTCCCATGCCAATACGCCAATGGGTCATCATGAACATAGACCTCTGTTGAGTCATTCAGAAAGTCCTGCACCATCGACTCAAGGTTCTCCACGGTTCCTCCACTTTGCTTACTTTTTGCTGGGACCTTTTGAGAAGCAAACCCAAGCTGAGTTAGCCAATGCTCTTCTTCACACAATGTTACTGTTGTGTCTGGTGCAGATGATCCGGTTGCTGGTGTCTTTAACGGCTGAGAGGTCACTTCTGCCACAGCCACAGGTGCAGAAGTGGATTCTTTTGACTCGGGATGGCCTGCTGATGCTGATGTACTGCCTTTTCCTTCAATTTCCTGCCGTTCTCTTTCAAGCCTCATGGCTGACACAGCTAGCCAATGTTTGTACATTAAAACTTCTGCGTCACCAAAAGCAAAGAATGCCCTGCCTGCCAGTGCCTTTTTGTAGCGTGGATCCAGAATAGTAGCACAAATGTAATGCTGTTCTGAGTGGATCATTTGAAGACATTCATCACCAAGTAGGCGCTGTAATAATTTCTCCGCCAAAACAAAAGGTTCTTGCTTTTCTTCATCTTTTTGAAACATAGAAGACACCGCCTTCAGTTGCTTTTCCCAAATTACAGTCCTCCCTGCTGACTGCATGCGTGAAGACCTCAAAAGGACGAAGCATGTCTGTCAGGCTTTTAACTAGCTGCCATTGCTCCGCATCTAGCCTCAGGTCCTTCATAGCTGTACCCAGTGTAAAGAAATACTGATCGACTACCGTAAACTGCTCATACAGACGCTCAAGCGTGTAGAAGGTTGAGTTCCAACGTGTTGCCACCTCCTGGATGAGTGCTTTCACTGGCAGTTGACGTTCATGTAGCAGGCCCCTCAGATGCTTCCGGGCCTTAAAATAATGGCTGAAATGTGTGCACATTCTTCGGCAGGTGGTCAGTAACTCGCACATTGGACTTTCTTCACTCAATAATTTTTTAACAACCAGGTTTATACAGTGCGCCAAACACGGCACTCTGAAATATTTACCCAGCTCCATGGCCTTAACTACATTGGCGCCATTATCCGTGGAAACATAACCAATCTTGCGTTTTTTTGGGGACAGCCATTGAAAGACCTTTGTGTTAAACTCCTTCAAAATGTTTTCTCCTGTATGACTTGTCTCCATTCCAAACATGGCTAGTGTTGCATGTTTCCGAGCAGCTTTAAAAACGTTGTCCGGGTCAACACCTGCCCTTAGCTTTGCTGTAACTTCTGAAAAAGAGACCCAGTGTGCAGTGATGCACATGTAATCAGTGCCTGTGCCACTGGTCCACATGTCTGTTGTCAGATGTATAGTGTGAACAGCACTCTTCTGCAAAGCTGCCCCAATCACCTCCTGCACATCTGCATGTAGTGCTGGAACCGCAACTCTGGCAAAATAGAACCGGCTAGGAGCCTTCCATTTAGGGCTGAGCGTTGCCACTAATTCAAGAAAACCAACCCCTTCCACAAAAGAAAAAGGGAGAAGGTCCAGAGCTAGCATTTTAGCCAGCTTAGTGTTATACAGACGCGTCAGTGGGTGGTTGCGCTCAAATGGCGCTTCTAAAAAAATCATGCTTCTAATGGTGGGCTGGACCATGATTTTACGGGATGATGATGATGATTTCTTCGACCCAGTTACGCTCGGTGATGATGTACTTTTTCGCATTGGTGTCTCACTCTCTCCCACACTCTTAGTGTGGCTCACAGGGGGTGTGCTGCTGACAGGGGTACTGGGTGTAAGTGAAGTGTTTGACGCTTCTTCCTCCTCGTCATCATCAGATGAAACATCAATGTATACAGTTTGTTGACTTCCAATTCGGGCTTCCTTGATCTCCTTTAGGTGCGCATGCCATTGGACAGTGTGCTGTCTCTCAAGAAGACCTCTCTGGCCTCCGGTACCATAGTTGGTACCAAGCTTACCACGACTAACTGCAAGCTTACAAATGCTACAAATGGCCATGTTTTCCCTTTTTGGGCAAACACTAAAGAAGTCCCAAACTGCGGACTTGAAATGCCTGTGGGGGGCGGAGGAGGCGATACTGGTGGTCATGCTGCTAATGCCAGATGAAGTGGAGGATGTGTGTTGCCGAACTTTACTACGTTGTGCACTTGCACCACCACTAATTGAGGTTGAGGTGGATGGAGGTCCCTTCTGGCGAGAAAGAAATATGGAAGCGGTAGGTGGTGGTGTACTAGTTAACTCCAATGATGGTGTTCCCATTGCCTCCTCGTCGACAACATCACGCTCAGCAGCTTTTCGGGCTAGGGTCAAAATGTCTGTTTGCTGCATGCCCGCTGAGGCTGGAGTGGCGTGTATGATGATTGCGTCGTCAACGTGAGAGTCTTCATCAGCAGGAGTAGTATACGCCACTTCTTCTTCAGCACCACACTCCATTTCGGAGACCTTCCTTTTACGCTTAGCGTGCCTCACTCTCAGACGGCAGTGGTGGTTCCCAAGTTTGATCCATATCATCAGAAGGAGGTGGGCTTGAAGAAGATGTAGACACCATCCTTGATCTTTTTCTTGCTAGGGATGCGGAAGACAATGAATGATCAGGAGGAGTGGCTTCCTCAAATGATACCTCGGCTTGAATGTCGATTTCCTGATGTGCCCCTACTTCGGGAGGAACAACTATTGTGGGCACTTGTGCCCCTCCATGCACCTCTGCTTGCGCATCTCCTTGCGCTGCCTCTCCTTCCACATGTACTTGGGCTTGTACTTGCACATGTGGTTGTTGTTGCGGTTGTGGTTGTTGAACACTCGTCAGATGAGTTACAACAACCTGTGTTGATTGAGGGACATTGCTGCTACTTTCTTGCGATGAGCCAACATCACTGGTCGATGGTGATTGAACAACTAGACTGGCTGCCTCTGCAGCACTCAAGGGCTTGGGCTTAAGTTGGCATGGTGGTGGTGGCACTGAGCCCAATGGAGCGGGGGAGCTGCTCCCAGCTTGGTCCCCAGCAGATCCCCCTGCTGCTGCAGGCGTACTTTTTTTTTTATTCCCAAAAAATGTGGCGGGCGGCACACCAGTCTCCTTGGTAACTTGCTTCTTCTGCTCCTTACTGGCATCTTTCTTGCTAGAGGAGCTACAGGGAACTTTTTTTGGGGCCATCTTCTTCAGAGGTCAGAACAGCAGGCCGCAGTTGCACGAGTTACAGAGCTGTCTTGTCTGTGGCCAGAAGTGACGTCGCGTGACGTTATGCTGCACACACACCGCTGCAGGACTTCTTCCTGGCACTGGTGGTTCTCTTGTGCACCTAAAAGCAATGGAAGACAGAGGAACATCAGTTATACACCCCAAAAAGTCGAAAAACACATAAAAATCAGCACAACCCCATGCCATCCATGCCCTCAATGATGTTTAAATTCAAGACACCCCACAGAAAGTCTAGGCCCAATCATCACTGAGTACCCCTGGGCATAATGGATGAAAGCTAGGCAAAATGGGTGCAGGCCTGAGAACACTGCATGCCTTTAAAATGCCCCCCTGCCCCTTAGCACATGGCCAGGGCCTGCCTGTACCAGCACTCAAAATGGGCCCACCCTCATGGCCAGTCCCAACAACACCCCCAAAAAGTCGAAAAACACATAAAAACAGCACAATCCCATGCCATCCATGCCCTCCATGATATTTAAATTCAAGACACCCCACAGAAAGACTAGGCCCATGCACCACTCACTACCCCTGGGAAAAGGGCCCCAACAGCAGCCAAACAAATCGAAAAACACATAAAAATCAGCACAATCCCATGCCATCCATGCCCTCAATGATGTTTAAATTCAAGACACCCCACAGAAAGACTAGGCCCATGCACCACTCACTACCCCTGGGCATAATGGATGAAAGCTAGGCAAAATGGGTGCAGGCCTGAGAACACTGCCAGCATTCAAAATGGCCCCTTACCCCCCAGCACATGGCCAGGGCCTGCTTGTACCAGCACTCAAAATGGCCCCCACCCACATGGCCAGTCCCAACAACACCCCAAAAAGTCGAAAAACACATACAAAACAGCACAATCCCATGCCATCCATGCCCTCCATGATGTTTACATTAAAGAGACCCCACAGAAAGACTCAGTCCATGCACCACTCACTAGCCCTGGGCAAAAGGCCCCAACAGCAGCCAAAAAAATCGAAAAACACACAAAAATCAGCACAATCCCATGCCATCCATGCCCTCAATGATGTTTAAATTCAAGACACCCCACAGAAAGACTAGGCCCATGCACCACTCACTACCCCTGGGCATAATGGATTAAAGCTAGGCAAAATGGGTGCAGGCCCGAGAACACTGCCTGCATTCAAAATGGCCCCTGGCCCCCCAGCACATGGCCAGGGCCTGCCTGTACCAGCACCCAAAATGGCCCCCACCCACATGGCCACCCCCATCAACACCCCAAAAAATATTTAAAAACACAAAAATCACAACAATCCCATGCCATACATGCCCTCCATGATGTTTACATTAAATAGACCCCACAGAAAGACTCAGTCCATGCACCACTCACTACCCCTGGGCAAAAGGCCCCAACAGCAGCCAAAAAAATCGAAAAACACACAAAAATCACCACAATCCCATGCCATCCATGCCCTCAATGATGTTTAAATTCAAGACACCCCACAGAAAGACTAGGCCCATGCACCACTCACTACCCCTGGGCATAATGGATGAAAGCTAGGCAAAATGGGAGCAGGCTTGAGAACACTGCCTGCATTCAAAATGGCCCCTTGCCCCCCAGCACATGACCAGGGCCTGCCTGTACCAGCACTCAAAATGGCCCCCACCCACATTGCCAGTCCCCATCAACACCCCAAAAAATAAAAAAACACACAAAAATCACCACAATGCAATGCCATCCATGCCCTCAATGATGTTTAAATTCAAGACACCCCACAGAAAGAGTAGGCCCATGCACCACTCATTAGCCCTGGGCAAAAGGCCCCAACAGCAGCCAAAAAAATTGAAAAACACACAAAAATCAGCACAATCCCATGCCATCCATGATGTTTACATTAAAGAGACCCCACAGAAAGACTCAGTCCATGCACCACTCACTACCCCTGGGCAAAAGGCCCCAACAACAGCCCAGAAATCGAAAATTCCAAAATTGTAGTTGCAGCAACTGTAATGCCCCAAACAAACTTATGTGTGAAATTTCTAATCCAAAAGTGATCCAAAGAAAGTCAAAAAGGCCTCAAATCCAAATATCCAGCAGCATCCACAAAAAGTAATCCTTCCAGGTCAAGATCCGAATGAAAGTGACCAGCACATGAAGAAAGCACTGAGAGGTAGGCTGTTTTCCTTATCCTACTCCCCCTAGCCTATTTTGGGAGCCCTAAGCCCGGGGGAGGACAGGACCGACACAACCTCTGGCATAATCATCGGACCGCTTACTTGTTGAGTCAGACCACCAGTTTAGACCAGACATTCTCAGTGTCGTCATTAAGTCCAACCATGTCCATCTTACATACTTCCATTATATATTTTAAGCATACTGCAAATCTGGGGGGAGCTGTTGACTTCCACTCCATACAGATTTGTCTCCTAGCAATGACTACTACGTAGAAGATAAACTGGGTATCTAGACTATTAATATTATAATCTTTCAATAAACCGAAGAAAACAAGTCTGGGTAAACATATAATAGTTGTTAACAGTACATCCCCCAAAAAATCCATTATTGCTCTCCAGTAGTCCTGAATAGCTGGACAGTCCAAAAAAATATGAATATCGTCAGCTGCACTGTGGTTACAACGGGGACAGTAATAATTATTATGTGTTATCTTGTGCAATTTGGCCGGGGTCCAATATACTCTATAAGCTGTGAATAGATGGTTACGTCTTAAATTGGCTGGTTTAATTAGCCTCTGAGAAAGGAGAAAAGAGTCTGACCACATTTTACTAACTTCTTCGGGAGGATCAGCTATACTGTTTTCCCATAATTTTATCACCTCCAAATCTAGTTTGTTCTCCTCATCCTTAATTATCGATTTATACCAGAACGATACTTCTTTTAACCATTTCCCCCTTCTACCAACTGCATCAAGAATATCTGGGTCTTTTTCCCGTTGCAAATTCTGACTTGACCACCAAGCAGATAATTGATAATATTTAAACCTAGTCAGCTGACCATTTGTGAGTTGTATTAAAGAATTCCAATTCATAAGACCTGAATCTACCCAGCGATCTCCCCACTTTTGTAGTCCGGCTGTTTTCAAGGGTTGTGAAAGTTGATCTTGGAGACATAGGGGTGTACCCGGGGAGTCCCAAATTGGGGTGTGTGTGTGATAGTATGGAATATCGAACACCTTCCGGATAAACCCCCAATTTTTAAGTGCAGTCTGCAGTATCTTAAGTCGAATTTTTTAAAAAAAATTCTGGTCTCCGAACTTGAATAGGAAGTAATCATGGTCATAAGGTAAGTCATTTAATAAAGCTTGAAACAAGCGGCCCTGTGATGATGCGTCTAACGTGTTCGCAAGTAGCCTAAAGTTTTTAAAGTGAAACTCATGACAGTATGATAGTAGATCTGGAAGGGCTAGACCTCCAATTTTTAAACCCCTTCTCAATTTCTTCCAAGCTATTCTCGTTGACTTACAGGCCCATATAAATGATCCGATCTTACCCTGTAAAGTGTTGATATCTTTTGAAGAAAATGATAAAGGGATGCAATTATATAAAAAGGTCAATTTAGGAAGAATTTTCATTTTCATAAGATTAACACGGCCATAAATATTTAAAGGCAGGTTCCCCCATCTTGTTAGAGTATTGTTAATATCTTTGACCACAGTCTGCCAACTAAATGATGTTATGTCTTTTAGTGCTTGAGTTAAATAAATTCCCAAGTATCGCATTTTATGTTTTACGCCCTGTATGTGTATGTTATTATTCCAGCCCATTATCTCCGTTTTCTCCTTATTAATCTGATAACCTGACAACTTCCCAAATTCTTCCGATAAAGAAAATAGCCTAGGTATTGCCACTGAGTGATTAGAGGTATACAAGAGAAGGTCGTCTGCATACAAAGCAACTTTCAGTGACATATTACCAAGCTTAAAAGGTTGAATTATATTATCATCTCTGATTCCACAAACAAAAGGCTCCATGTAAACATCAAACAAAAGAGGGGATAAAGGGCAACCTTGTCTAGTACCTCGGGATATGTCAAACCAATCAGATAGTATTCCGTTAACTAAAACTTTTGCCTTTGGGTTATAATATAGTGATTTAACCGCCATAATAAAAGTTAGAGGGAGCCCAAATGCCGACATTGCGGCCCATAAATACTTCCAGTTGACCTGATCAAAGGCCTTAGCCGCATCAATCGCAACCAAGGCCAACGGGAGGTTTTTATCGTTGGCATAATCTATGGCCCCTATCGCTTGGAAAGTTAATTCGTTTAATTGTCTTCCTGGAATAAAGCCTCTTTGATCAGGGTGGATTATAGATTTTACAATCTTCGATAGTCTGGTAGCTAAAATTCCGGAGTAGATCTTCATGTCCGTATTTAACAGTGAAATTGGTCTGTAGGACTCTATTCTCTTTGGGTCTTTGTTAGGTTTTACTATAAGCGTTATAGTAGCTTCTGCCCAAGAGGGGGGAACAGAGTAACCATGAATTAGTAAGAGGTTAAAAAGCTCCCTAAGTGTAGGTAATAATTGATCTTTATTATCCATATAAATCTCCACAGGCAACCCATCTGAACCTGCCGCTTTCCCTCGTTTCATTCTCTTCACTTGATTTAGTATTTCCCCTTCTGTGATCTCACTATCCAAGTATACCTTATCCAATTCAGACAATTGAGGTAAGTTTTTTGATAGCAACCAAGTTTCTAAATCATCCCCCTTGGGGTCTTTATCTTCCGTATAGAGGCTTCTCATAAAGGACCTCGCTTCCTCTCTAATCTCTGCATCTGTCTCTATCAAGTCTCCTGTCTGCCTTTGTAATAGGGTTTTAATATTGTTCCTCGTTCTCTCTTCTCTAGATTTCCAAGCTAAGAGGGCTCCACATTTTTCTCCGTATTCAAAGTTTTTTAATCTACTGGTCTCCCACTTTTCTTTAAGAATTTTCTCATCCGAGATTTTAAGCTGAAGTTGTAATTCAGTAAGTTCCTTCTCTATCAGGTGAACTCTCCTGGAGTTGGTTAAAATTGCGTTTTGTAGCTCTAGATCTTTTCTTGTTATTGCCACCAGATCTTCCCTTCTTTTTGCTTTCATACTCTTTCTCTTGTAAGTCATTAAAGAGCCTAAGACTCCTCTCAGAAAGGCCTTATATGCCTCCCATACTACCTGGGGAGTAGAGGTACCTGAATTTATTGTAAAAAATTCTACCGTTTTATCTTTGACTTCAATTTTTATTTGATTATCTAATAAAAGTGATCTCTCTAGGGTCCATCTTGTTTTTAAAGGAATTAAGTTCAGTTCAATTACCATTTCCAGTACTGCATGATCTGACATCCCTGTCGGTATAAAGGAAAGGTAATTGATATCAGTGAGAAGATGCTGGTCGACTAAAAGGTGATCAATCCTAGAATAATTCTTATATTTCTTACTGTAGTAGGTAAACCCTGGTAAGGTTCTGTACTTTTTTCTCCATACATCTAAGAGACTGAAGTCCTTCATTATAGCGTCTAGAGTAGCAAGTGATTTCGAGGGAGCGTGATATTTGGCTTTAGAGGTTCTGTCTAGCTTTTGGTCAAAGACCAGATTAAAGTCGCCTCCCAAGATTATTGGGCCGGTTGTCCCTAATAATGCTATCTCTAGCTTAGATAGTGGGCCCGGGTTATCATCATTCGGACCATAGTACGCTGCCAGTGTATATGGGATATTTTGAATGTATATATATATTATGCCAGAGGTTGTGTCGGTCCCGTCCTCCCCCGGGCTTAGGGCTCCCAAAATAGGCTAGAGGGAGTAGGATAAGGAAAACAGCCTACCTCTGGGACATCTCTGTCTGCTATGATACTGTTTCCAGGGCGGACTCGAAACTACCAGTATAAGAGGCAACAGCGAGACCCATCTAGAGCATACGAATTCTGGTGGCATATATGAGGACAAAAAAAAAGCACTGAGAGGAGCCTGCTGGACAAGAACAGGAAGTTGGAGACTGTGGGGAACCTCCTTCCTCCCACTCCCCCCCCCCCAAAAAAATGGAATCCTTGCAAAACAAGCACTGGCGTTGCCAATAGGTCTCGCAGTAGGAAAGTTGGATCTATTGGTTTTGTAAATGACATTTTATGGTTATGTTTTGTGATTTACAATGCCAATACTTTTAACTTTAGCAAATGTGACACTTTTAGCATTTGTAATGCCACATGTCTTGTATTGATGTGACTTAGATGTATTGATATTACAAATAACAATGGCTTTTAATTTTTTTAAATAATTAATACTTAAATAAACGTGATTTTAATTTATAATGGCAATAGCTTAAACTTTTGTAAATAACTTTTGTGAAGATTATGTTCAGTGTATTTTGTTGTGACGAAAATCCAAGAACAGAAGTGAAATATTAACATCTTTTTGTGACATTTGTAATAAAGCTCGAAACATTGAGAGAACATGTTTGAACCAGTTGTTGTTGAATGGTTGCGCAGATTGATGCTGGGGTGGCGCTGAGTGGTGCAGTCGTGGAGCTGAGTGCTGCTGTGGTGGTGCTGAGTGATACTGGGATGGTGCTGAGTGATGCTGTGGTGGTGCTGAGTGGTGCTGTGGTGGTGCTGAGTGATAATGTGGTGGTGTTGAGTGATGCTGTGGTGGTGCTGAGTGGTGCTGTGGTGGTGCTGAGTGATAATGTGATGGCGCTGAGTGATGCTGTGGTGGCGCTGAGTGATGCTGTGGTGGTGCTGAGTGATGCTGTGGTGGTGCTGAGTGGTGCTGTTGTGGTGCTGAGTGGTGCTGTGGTGGTGCTGAATTGTAATGTGGTGGTGCTGAGTGATGCTGTGGTGGTGCTGAGTGATGCTGTGGTCTGCACCTGCAAAAGTGGCCCTCACTCTCCTATCATAATATTTTGCTAAACACAGTGCCCCGTGAGATCGCAGTGCGCCCTCCACAGGTCAGCGCCCAGTCGCACTGCCCTAATGCTGGCCCTGATGGGGCTAATATCCTTTATTGCATTAGGGTGAGAGACCTCCGAAGTGATTCAGGTGACATGTCATTGCTTTACAAAGAAGAAAGAAGAAGACGGGAGGGAGGAGGAGAAAGAAGCAAGGGAAGGAAAGGATGGACGGAAAAGAACGGAAAGGAAGGAAGGAAAGGAAGAGAAGGGAGGGTAGGGAAGGAAAGGAAAGGAAGGTAAGGGAGGGAACGAAGGAAAGGGAGAGAGGAAAGGGAAGGAAGGGAAGGAAGAGAATGGAGGAAGGGAAGAAAAGGAAGGAATGGGAAGGGAGGGGAGGGAAGGGGGAAAGAAGGGATGGGAAGGGAGGGGAGAGAAGGGAAGGTAGGGGTGGGGTGGAGGAGGGAAGGGAAGGAAGGACCCCGTTGTTGTGCGGAGTTGTGGAGAACGGTCATTAAGGGAATGAGGAATGTCCCAGATGGTGTGTGTGGCGAAGACGCCTGCATCCTCAAACAGCACAAAGTTCTCAGGCGGCTGACTGAAAACAAGACCCTCCCAAAAGCCTAATGGGCTGTGAGTCAGGCTGCAGGTTGCAACGAGCCTCATTTCCGGCAGGTGGTGAGTCGGCGAACGCTGCACTCTCCGCGACACCGAGGAGCAGAGGCTGTTAAATAACACTTTATTTTACATAAACACGGCTTCTCTGCTCGCAGCTCTGCAGATGATGTGCTGCGAACACGGCTTCTCTGCTCGCAGCTCTGCAGATGATGTGCTGCGAACACGGCTTCTCTGCTCGCAGCTCTGCAGATGATGTGCTGCGAAGTCGGCTTTTTTTCTCATTATTATTGCGCGCATTAGTCATATGCTGGGCTAGGCGCCAGCGGCGTAATGACAGCGGCTTTGATAAACGATCGGCACGGCAGCAAGTAAATGTGTGTGCCGACAGTGCCGAAGGAAGCCTGTCTGTGGTGCGTTTAACGAGGGTAGGCGGCAGTGGGTAGCATTCATCCGCATCCAGTGAAAGGCCGAGCACCGCGAATTCCGCATTTGCTCGTGTGAATGCCGGTGTTCTCTCATCTCAATGCCGGTTACCTAACATCCCCGCGTTCCCCTTAGATTAGTTGGAGCCACGTCGCTGTTGTGGTGGGTTACAGGCTTTACGTTCTCGCCGAAAACCTGGAAAACAATAAAACAAGTCATTTTTCCCCTCTTGTGAATTACTGTAAAATTACATTCTGTCTGGATTATCAGATTATTTTTTCATGGAATACCCTATGATTTGGTGAGATGGTTACACCAAAAACCAGGAAAACAATAAAACGAGTCACTTTTCACCTCTTGTGAATTACTGTAAAATTGCATTCTGTCTGGATTATCAGATTATTTTTTCATGGAATACCCTATGATTTGGTGAGATGGTTACACGTTGCATTTTCAACAAGATGGCGGAGGCCAAAGATCGAGCTGTAAATAAAAAAAATATGAAATGTGCATGAAAGTGTTTTTTTTTAAAGGGGTGACCCAGCAGTCAATTGCAGCTGTCAGGCCTTTGATTAAAAATAAGAAAATATAAAACTGATTCTCTGAGAAGGAGAAGGGAACAATGGTGGAGCGAGCAGAGGTTGAAGGGTAAGTAAATGCTGCAGAGCAGTGAAAAAAATGGTGAACAGGATCAGGATGGGGATGTTCTGGAAGAGATGGGGGCAAATGGGGAGAGTAAACAAGCGATGCGCACTCTGTGCTGGGGGAGGGGGAGGGCCATTAGTCTGTAAGAACTCGCGCGGCAAGATAAAAGGAAGGGTGGGAGGGACATTGGGGAACAGATGACCGTGAAAGTATGTTTATTGCCCATAAGCGCGTGCCTGTGGCCACGTGAACTCGATGAAAACCGCACGAAAAAACCCGTGGTTTCACGAGTATTTTGAGCACTTGAATTCTCGCCATTTCCCATTCCTTCGGAATGGAAAAGGCGATACCTAAAAAAGTGCAGGCAAATGTCAACCTGAGGAGTTTTTCTGATAAAAATCATCATTTTCAGAAGGTTTATGCTGCTTGCTGGTGGATTTCTTGTGCTGAATTGGAAATTTCGAAATTTTGCGAGTGCAAGATTGTTGCTGCCCGCCGCATCTACGTGTTCGCAATTGTGAACTCCCGCGATACGTGATCACGGCGTACTCGCATTGACAAACTCTCACTGTGCAAGGTGGCAAGCCGCGATGACGTAATCGCGGTCGCCAAACCCCCGCAGGATCCTGCAGCAAGATCCAAAATGGCGCAGCACTCGCAAAATATCGAGAAAAACAACTCGGCAAACGCTGAATGACGGTAAGTGAACGCCGCGCGCTGCAATATTGTATCACCAAGCACAAAAATCAGCTGCTGCAAATTCACGGTTTTTCGGCAAATTCGCGAGAGTTCGCGGATTGCGAATTTACCGAAAATCCGCAAATTCCCCGAGAGGAACGGATTTTACGCCCATGCTTAAAGAGCAGCTTTCGCCAGATGTCACAATTAATTGAAAAGAATGAATACTTTCAGACTTCCAAACAAAATTCCGTCTCGGAAGAGGCCCATAATCTGCCCTCCTTGCAATCTGGGATTACTTGAAGAACACAGTAGACACAGTAGACTGCAACGGGGTTGCTGCGCTACTCCTCTTCGACCCCTTGGCTGCCTTTGACATGGTTGACCATGACACACTGAAACAAAGACTCTATGAAGCAAGCATAGAGGGGACTGCTCTAGACTGCATCGCGTCCTACCTTTGAAACAGAACTAATGTCATCCACAACTCACCTTTCTCCTCCAAACCATTCTCCACAAAAGCAGGGGTCCCTCAAGGCTCTATCATCTCACCCATGCTTTTCAACATCTACATGAAGTCATTACCGGTACTGATCAAAAAATGTACCTCATGTGCTATAACTATGCAGATGACACACAAATACTCCTTCAACTGGAATGCCCCAAAGACATTGTAACCTCTCCAATTTTCAGTTGTGTCAGAGCCGAGGATCAGTGGATGACTTGGATCCATCTCAAATTGAATGCTTCCAAAACGGAAATACTCATGTATGGAGATTGGAAACATTATGACCCGCTTGCTGCCTGACCTGATGAACTGGAATCACCACCTAAAGTATCGAAGAAAGTAAGAAACCTCGGAATGACCATGGACTCCAAGGTATCGATGAATGCCCAAGTGGACAAACTAGCAAGATCAAGCTTTGTCACTATAAAAACGCTGCAATGAATTTCCCCCATTTGAGATTTCAACACAAGGTTCAAGCTACCCTCTTCCTTGTTCCGTCCAAACTTGATGACACCAATAGCCTCTACCATGGATCACCTTTAACAACCATGAAAAGACTACAATGTATTCAGAACTCAGCTACCAGACTACTCTTGCTTATCAAACCACCAGACCACATCTCGCCTACCTTGAAAACCCTGCATTGGTTACTGGTTGCCAGAAGATCAACGTTTAAGCTGCTTTCTATCACCCACAAAGCAATACATGGAATGGGACCGCTCTTCATGAGGAATAAAATCACGAAACACATTCAACAAAGGAACCTCCGCTCTAAAGTGGCACCTCGCCTCAAAATCCCAAGATACCAGTATAAAACCATGGGTGGCACATCCTTCTTTGTTCAAGCAGCCAAACTATGGAACTCTTTACCCCAACATAAGATCCTCAGACAACTACCTTATCTTCAGAAAACTACTCAAGAATTGGCTCTTCCCCACATAATCACCATACATAAACAGACATGTACAGCATATCCCTCTGTATATAAGCATTTATTTTACTATATATATGTACCTATCTTTGTGTATTGCTTTGAATAAACATGTGGAATAATTATTTTGTTAAGAAATAAAAACAAATACATTTTTTAAGTACAGTAACACTTGAAAGCCAGAGTTTATCTAAGGCATCTTTTTACTTCCTTTGTACATCTATATAACTTCCATGTACTTGGATCTATATATTTATTACTTTTCTCCTAAAAAAGCATATCCAATGCACTACCCTAGTTCTCATCCTATACCTCTATCAATATCTTTAATCTACATATACCTACCTCCTTGATGCATCTATATGCTTTCCATGTACTTATGGATCTATATATGTATCACTTTCTTCCAATTCAGCATAATCAATGCACTATCCTATTTCTCACCCTATACTTCTCTCGATATATCTTCATCTCAAACTTTCTAACTCATCTTAAACTTCTTCCTACTACTCTTTCCAATGCACAACCCTATTTCTCACCCTATACCTCTATCAATATATCTGGTACATCCACTCTCTCATTTATCCCAAACCTCATACCACTACTATGATCTCCAATATAACCCTTACAAGACCCTGCCATACTTTACCCCTCCATGCATCATCTGACACCTCTTTTACTAAAATGATCCCCCAAAATAGGCCTTTCTAAACTCTTCCTCTGACTCTTCCCCTCCACATTCCCTTTTTACTCATCACAAAGCATCCTCCTACTGCTATGACCTCCCAAAAAAAAGTCTAAATCCTTCATTCTTGTATCCTTCCACTATACTTTTCAATCAAAATAACAGACTTACATGTTCACTTCTCAAACTTCATATTGCACTATACTAATTCACAAATAATCCTTTTTGTGTTCCAGAGTAGAGTGCTACTCACCAGAAAAGCGCTTTGATCCAGCGCCCCTATAGAAATTCTGTCTCATCAACACTACCCAACGCCACAATACTCACCATTAATCTTATTCTCTCACAAGGCCCATAAGAAACCGAGACAGATATTAGGCAACTGAATCATGTGACCTAATTAATCAGAACTATTCACAAACTATTTACACTTTATATACAACTGCAGTTTATCATCATCTTATTTTTAGAAAATAAAGGAAACATTTAATTAAGTCACTTAGGTGATTGGATCAAACTGATGGTAACTAGACTTAAAATAATCAAGACCAGTTTATCATTTAAAAATCTAATTTATTATTCAAAGAAAGACCATTTTATTAAGTAACTTTATTTATTAGCAATTAGCAGATTAGCAGCTTTATTAAAGTAAGGCACATTGAACTGTCAATTCAAAAACATCTCAGAAACATGAATAAAATTCAATACGTTTTTCATTCTCTAAATCTTTTTCCCTGACTGACTCACTTCAAATAGGAGGGGAAAATGTAAAGTCCATAAACCATATTATCCTTACGAGAGCAAGAAGTCCATCAGCAAGTCACGTCTCTAGGGAATTGGAAAGTGAGGAGCACTCTCTTGTCATGGGGCCAGTTTTTATACCTTTCTAACTTACTAATCTCAGCAAAAAGTATTTCATTTTCAGTCATCCAGTGTTTTGATTGGCTGACAGCCGTCAGTCCACATTAGATCATTCATTTCTGACCAAGTCCGGGGCACATCATAAGCCCTTATTTTCTTAGATTTAGCATCCTTCCAGCTTCCTCAAAAGTGCAACATTCAACCGAATGAAAAGTTCACTTCCTTCTCTTAGCAGGCTCTCCAGACTTTTCGTCCTTGGTACTCGACCATCAACAGTTCTGCTTAATAAGCCATTGTTTTTAGAAAAATAGCATTTTCTCTATGCACGTGAGTGAAGGCTTCACTCTGGTCAAGTCATCTTTCAGCTCTGCCAGGAAACGATCTCTGAGGCCCACTTGTAAAACTATTATTTAAACAAACACAAGAGAGTAATTAATTAGAGAATTGAGACCCATTCTGTTACCCACCCCCTTTACTAATGTTAACCCATTAGTTTATGTTATCTAGCATAAAGCACAATTAAGCAGCGTTTTATCTACCATCTTCGTTTAGGCCAGCAGGATTGTCCATGAACCTTTGCCACACAAAAGGACACAACATAGACAGAGGCACATTTAAAATAAGCATATGCCATTAATTAAACAGTCGCATTTAATGTTGACAAAAGAACATTAGACAAGGTTGATTTATTATTTTTCAACGTACTTGCAGATGCAACATAGAGCATATAATGTTAGTCCCATATGTTGTGATTGCTTTTTATTCTAATTTGATTAATATAAATCATGCACAAACTCATTAATACAATTAATGATTATGGAAGTTTAACTTTGCGAGTCAAAATGCAAATTATTTCTGAAACTCGCTCCTTCAACTCCCTCATCCGGTGATTTCAAAATCACCAAACAACACCCAAAGTTTATCAAATTTTTAACCATTTTGCAGACATCGTGTTTTGAACACTCTCTGTATTAGTTTTTCCCTAAACCCCTGTCTCAGCAGTTTGTCTGGTACTCTAATATTGTTCTCTCCGAAACTCTTCCAATTCTATTTCCTTCTCCTGTTCCTTTCTGAGTTTGAAAATCCTTCTTTTTTCCCTCACATGCTTCTTTCTCCTGTGAATCATGCAACTAATTTTTAACAAAAGTATCACTATGACTATGATTATTAAAGGATAAAGTATTTTGCCAATGATTGAACTGCCAATTTCTCGAAACCAATTTCCAATTGCTGCAAATCTTTTGCTCAAACGTTCTGTAAAATTCTCATCTTCTAAAGGTTCTATTTCTAAATGAAATTCTGTAATGTTTTTAATAAGCATTTCTATATTCTGGCTCTTATCTGGGATATAAGTGCAGCAATGCTGGACATGTAAAATCCCACAGACTCCTCCCTCTTTTGCTAGCAGAATGTCTAAAGCAAGACCGTTCTGCATCACCGTACTCCTTGTGGCAACAAGTTCTGTGTTGACTAATTGGAAACCACTGACAGTGTCCGTAGACAATCTATCTACAATTGTGGATACTTTTCTGATTTTGATTGCATTCAGGGTTATTCCTACCATAGGAATTATTGCGCCAAAAATTTATCCCATGATTTCTGAGAAAGTTTCTCTTTTATGCCTGTTCAGGTGTTCACCAAATTCAAAAGAACCCTTTGCATTTCTGTCTACATGAAAAATCTTTGCAAAAACCAAACCAAGATAGCACGTCCCATACCAGTGGTCTGGGAGGCTAAAGTAAGCTTTGTTCCCACAAACAAAATAAATTCCAGGAAAAAATGGGTCTTTGCCACCTTTAAATCCCCATCCCCCTGCGATAAGATAGGTATCCTGACATTGACTAGCACCCACTAACAGGTTCATCTATGTGAATAGCAGCATTCATATTTCCACCATTGAGCTTTTCATCCTCCAGCTGCCAAAACTTTGATTTAGTTTGTTTCAGCATCTCATTTCTTTTATAAATTGCTCTTCTCTCCTCAACCATGTTCAAGAAAGATTTTTCTTCAGCTCTCATTTTGCATGTTAAATTGTTTTTAAAAGCATACTCATAGGTAAGCTCATTAGTCACTATAAAGAATTCCCTCATCTGTTTAGCAGGCCTTACTTTGTTCAAGCTATTTACAACTGTTAAATTTGCAAAGATTTCGCCATAATCAGAGTAATAGTACTCCAGACGACCTGTTTGATAGAACAAACTTGCTATAACACTGCATGTGATGCCATACGTAAGGGGAAGCATGTTATATGTAACCCCCTCTTAAACAGAAGCAGGAAGCTTTACACAGACATAACAGTCCTTCACATCCATTACTCTAATGTATTCTGGCAGTAGTCTTGAAAAAGAATTGCTAGAAAAATCACCAACAGATCTATCTTGGTGGATCTCTGGTTTGTGCTTGATAACTCTGTTAGTTTTGCCAACATGTTTATCTTGTTTAGTCTCTATTCTACTTGTCATATTAGCTTTATATTTCTCCTTGTCAATTCCAAAAGGGAAAATGACAGCCAAAATCAACCAAACCACCATTATTAGGATCACACAAATAGAAGACATTTTGCAACATCTTCTTAAAATAGCACACCTTGAATTGTCAGTATTAGGCATCTTTTTTTTTTTTTACTTAATCAAAAACAAAATTTTTAAAAGTAAGTACTATATATATATATATATATATATATATATATATATATATACACCTCCCCTTTTTACATTTTTTTTTCATTAGTAACCCTCTAACAGCTTTTCTTCGACCTTGCGTCTTACATGAATGTGTTTTTCCAGCTAACACAATTTCTTCGACCTTGTGTCACCTAACACAATTTCTTCAGCCTTATGCCAAAAATTAAACCTCAACTTGAAAAGAAAACAACTTTAATCGTTGTCACTGGTTTCTTCCAAATCCTCCTGACTACTACTACTGATTTCCACCACTGGTGGTATAGTTATGTACGTCCACTCTGGGGACTTGTACTTTTGATTGGGCTTTAACGCTCTTTTTGCCCTACTGCTAATCATTTCTATTTTCTTTCCAACCTGATTTTCTTATCAGAGTCACCTTTCTGACTTGATATCTCGTTAATCTGTTCTTTTGACTTGTTCACTAATTTGAATTTTAAGCTTTCTTTTGGCCAATTATCTCCTTTTCTTAAGAATTTCTTCTTCGGCTCAGTTTCATTACATTCAGCTTTCCATGCTCTTTTTCAGAATTTTCTTATTTCAGATTCTTCATTACTCTCATCAGAATCTGTTTCTGAGACTTCAAATATATATCTAGGATCTTCTTTACTTGGCAGTTTCACTCCGTTAGGAACATCATCCTTATAGCTGGTACTCAGTAATTCGTCCTCTTCTTCTGGAAATATTTCCAACTTCCCAGTTTCAGAATTCTTGTTCCTGCTTTCAGAGCTTTCAATCTGCTTTTCAATACTCTCCTGGACTTGATTTTCCACTGACTCAGGTTCTTTTTCTGCTTCTTTTTCTAGCAGATTTTCATGATTTTCTGAATCTAGAATCACAATCTCTGGATCTTTTTCTTTCAAAGCTTCATTCGCATTTGAATTTTCCGGATATGGACCCTCTTGTCGATCTTCAGAATCTAGATTTTCTTCAGGTTCATCTTCAGAATCTGAATCAGTTGTTGTATCACTATCCTCATCAGGATTATCAGGAGGTGGTACACGAATGGTATGACTTGCATGAACCCACCTTTTCCAACCTTTGCATTTACCTGCATTTGTTGTGACTAATATCACCTGTTTTGCTTTTTGCCACCTGGGTACTAAACAGTTTCTTCTCCGGTGAACTTTTGTTCTGACCCAGTCTCCTGGTAACAGATCATGAGCTTGCTCCTTTTCTTTTGAAATCACATCTGTTCCCACCTGATGGAATACAGAAGTCACCACATCAGACAGGTTTTGCAATAATCTATAATTGCACTTTCATTAATACTTAATAGCTTGTTAACTGGAACAAATGCCTGTCTCATGACTCTGCCCATGAGGATCTCATGAGGACTCAGACCTGTCTTTTTATCTGGTGTACTTCTCAAAGACATCAGAACAAGTGGAAGTGCATCTGTCCACTTCATTCCTGTGGCTAGGCACATCTTGGCAATTCTATTTTTAATCGTACCATTAATTTGCTCAACAACACATGATGCTTCTGGTCTGTATGCACAGTGTAGCTTCTGCTGAATGTTCAGGGCTTCACAAATCAATTGTAACAATCTGTTTTAAAAATGTGTTCCACAATCACTTTCAACCGTAACTGGAAAACCATACCTTGGTATGATCTCTCTCAAAAGTAATGTTGCCACAGTAACTGAGTCATTGGACGTGTTGGGAACGCTTCCACCCACCTCGAAAACAGACAGACAATCACCAAGACATATCTCAACCTATTGTGGGGTGGCATGTCAATGAAATCCATTTGCAACCTGGTAAAAGGACCACCCTCCTGTCCTATGGTTCCCATGCTCACAACTGTTTTTCTGTTTGGATTCATTTGTTGGCAGGTCAAACATCACTGGCAAGGTGATTCTGCAATAATCCTGAATTTGGGATTAAGCCATGTCTGTCTAAACAACCTGATCACGGAGTCTCTTCCTAAATGCCCTGGACCATGCTACATCCGTGCCATGTCAGCAATCATGCAATTTGGCATTACTGGTCTGTCATCTTTGTAAACCCAAACCTCATCTTCTTCTCGCTGTCTGCAACCTGCATTTAGCCATGTGTCTTTTTCTTCATCGCCTGCCTCATCTTGTAAATCCTTTACTCCTTGCCATGTTTCATGTACAGATATTAGCATGAGTGAGTTCAAAACATGACTATTGTCTTTTTCCCGATTGATTGAAAAATTGTTTTTCGCACAATACTTAGCAATCTCATCCGCATAGGAATTACCTTTAGTAATATAGTCCTCGCCCTTTTTGTGTGCTGCACATTTCACGACAGCAATTTTTTCTGGTAACTGAATGCCATCAATCAACCTCTTGATCAATTTTGCATTCCTGATTGGTGTTCCCGCAGAAGTTAAATAACCTCTTTGAGACCAAAGCTGGCCATAGTCATGGACTACGCCATATCCATACTGACTATCAGTCACTATGGTAATCTTTTTTCCTTTTGCTCTTTCACATGCACAAATCAAAGCAATTAATTCTGCCACTTGAGCTGAACGAATCAACTACTTCTGAAACTGAACAGACAGAATATGCTGCTCTCAGAATGCCTTCATCTGTTCTTAGACAGGAGCCATCAACAAAGTAAACAAAATCTGATTCTGGCAAGGGTACATCTTTTATCTTGCCTAGGCTTGGTGCAATAATCTAAAACATCCAAGCAATCATGATCAATGTCAGTCTCATTTTTTACTTCCGTAATAGCACCATCAGGCAACAATGTGGAAGGGTTTAAATTCACACATCTTGCAATTGAGACATTATGTGATCCCAGAATATTTTTGTCATATTTAGTCAACCTGTTACTTGTCAGGTGTTGTGTTTTGCTCTTGGTAAGAAGAATTTCAACTGAATGTGGTACATATACTTTTACAGGAAACCCCATTATGATTCCTTCACTCTGTTCAAGACTTACACTTGTTGCAGCCACTGCTTTTAAGCAACCTAGCAATGCTTTTGCAACAGAATCAAGAACAGCTGAGAAATAAGCAATTGGCTTTCTCAGGTTTCCATGTCTCTGAATCAGAACTGATAATGCACAACCTTCCCTTTCACTGTAGTACAATTCAAATTCTTTGTCATAGTCTGGCATCTCCAATGCTGGAGCTTCACACAGACTTCTTTTTAGCTGCTCAAAAGCCTCTATTTCAGTTTTTGTTAGGGTAATCGGGTCTTTTATGTCTGCTTTTGTCAGTCTCTGTAGTGGTTTCGCAATTACCGAAAATCCACTAATCCATTGATGACAATAACCAACCATTCCTAGAAACATTCTGACCTGTCTTTGTGTTGTAGGAGGTTGTATTGCTGGAATCATTTTAATCCTCTCAACTGTCACTTGTCTGATTCCTTTTGAAATTCTGTGACCAAGATATTTTACTTCTTGTTTGCAAAACTGTAATTTTGCAGGTGACACTTTATGTCCCTCATCTGCCAATCGATTCAAAAGGGTAATGGTGTCAGTTACACAATTTTCTCGTGTTTTTGCAGCCACCAGAAGGTCGTCAATGTACTGGACCAATGTTGATTTTCTAGGTAAATCTAGATCTTCCAAGGATTTCTTTAACAGCTGATTAAAAATAGATGGACTTTCAGTATACCCCTGTGGGATACGACACCATGCTAAGATGCGATCCTGCAACCTGAACGCAAACATTTGTTGACTCTCTGGATGCAGTGGAACTGTAAAGAAAGCATTACACAGGTCTATGACCGTGTACCATTCTGCATCATGCGGAATCTGTTATAGAATTACCGCAGGGTTTGGTACAACTGGGCAACATGGAACAACTATCTGGTTAATTTTTCTCAGGTCCTGAACAATCCTGTAAGTTCCATTTGGCTTTTTGATTCCCATAATCGGTGAATTACATGGGCTGCTCTCAATTTCTTTTAAAACACCTTGTTTTATAAATTTCTCAATCACAGGAATGACACCCTCAATAGTTTCAGCTTTCATCTTATACTGAGGAATGTTTGGGAAATCTACTCCTTGTTTTACAGTAATTTTTACTGGATCCACATGTTTCATTAAACCCATTTCATCTCCAGTTAAATCCCAGATTTTCGGATTGACTGGCTCTTTTAGTTCTTCAGGCAAATTATTTTTGTCAAAACCAGGAAATAGTTTACTTTCCTCTTCAACCATTAACATTGTTAATTTGTAAAGACCATCTTCTTCCAGATTTGAAGCTCAATACCATCCGGTGAGCAATATATTTTGCAGTTCATCTTACACAAAATGTCCCTACCTAACAGGTTTACAGAACTGCTGTTACAGACTACAAATCTGTGTTTGTCTTTGAAATTGCCAATCTCTATTTTAACTGGTTCTGTTAAATCTGTTTTAATCAGTTGATTTGCTACACCAACTACTAGGCTAGACTCACCAGAGAGAGGACGGTTTTCTATTTCCACTGATCTAACAGTAGAACGGGTAGCACCTGTGTCCAAAAGAAAAGTGATTTCTACATCATTCACGTTACCATTTACAAATGGACCAGCCTGATCTACCTCAAGAGTGGCTCCAAGGACACACTCTTCTTCCTCTCTCAGGCACCATCATGAGTAATCTTCAGAATCACTCCCTTCATTTTCTTTCAACCAAAATTGTTGAGAAACATTTGACACATTCACTCTGGCGATCTGTTTACCTGTTCACCTCCGCAGAATCCTGTTTCAGGACTGTACCTTTGCCCATTCACACAGTTTGGAAGTGGCGGTTGTGGAATTTGACTCTGCTGATTCACTACCTGTCGCTGTAGCTGTCGCTGCTGACTTATTTCATTTAACTGTTGCTGTAGCTGTTGCTGCTGATTTATCTCACTCTGCATCTGTGGATTCAATTATGTATTTTTAAAATTTCTGGGCGGATTCTTACATTCTCGCTTCCAGTGTCCAATTTCGCTGCAATTAAAACATGGGAGCTTCTGCTTGAGCTCTTCAATATTCACATTAAATTTTGGTTTATTAAAATTATTCTTAAATTTGCCTTGATTCTGGTGAACATTTTTATTTTCTAAGGCTATTTGCTGTTCTGTTACCTTCACCTGTGCCCACATTGCCTTTTCCTTAAGCTTCTTTTGCTTGGCATCTATCTCGTCACTGCAGTATTTTGCTTTTCTCAGGATATCATCAACTGAGAGTGATTGCCAACCTACAATCCCATTTCTGATCATCTCACCAATCTCAGGTCTCAGGCCATAAACAAACCTGTAAATGAAGTGGCTCATATCTTTCTCACTTAATTTTTCGTAGCCACTGTATTGTTTAAATACCAGCAGTAACCTTTCATAAAATTAATGTACTGACTCTTTTGGTTCTTGATTTGTTCTGTCAATTTAAACCCAGTCTACTTCTTTTGGACCAATTTTGTTTTTCAACCAGACAATTACTTTGTCATATAAATCCATGACATCTGCTGAAGGAGCACCTGTTATTTTATCTCGAGCTGGTTCTTCTTTGGGCCAACTCACAGAAATGTTACATTCTGTCCAAAGATCTGATGGGACAACAATGTCAAAGAATCCATCAAGATCGATCCACAGAACTTTTGAGACTTTGATGAATCTGTCTACCTGGCGATACCATTCTACTGGCTTTTCTCTCAGCCGAGGAAAATCATTTGTGAACAGTAAAATGTCCTGTCTTGTCCAAGGGACATGCACATACCCTCCGCCAGCTATTTCCCTCATAGGAAATTCAGAAACTATTTCTCCTTTGTCTCTCTTGTCTTGCTCTCTATTCTTTGTCCATTTCACTTTCCATTTGCCTAATTCACCCAATTAGAAACACAATTAATTCTTTTACATGAGTTATCCTTCCTGTAGTATTCAAATTTTCAATGTCTTTTTCAGAAAAATCCACTCTATAATGTTTCTGCAAATGTTTCTGTCTACCTAAATCAATTTCTAATTCAGCAGCCATTTCCTCTAATTGGTCATATTTGTTTTTCGTTTTCCATTGTATGCTTTTGCAGATAAACAATAATTCATCATCCTGATATAATTTTAAATTGTCAGTTCCAATTGTGCCAATGATTAATTCCTCCAAATCAGCTTTCAATTTTGCAACATCAAGCAATTTAAATTCAGGGGCTTGCGGGGACAGTGAGGTTTGTGTTAAATCTATTTTATTCAAGCTCTTTTCTGAAGAACCAGAATCAGAACCTGCAACATATGGTGTCTGACCATTTGACAAACTTTGATTAAAAGTTAAATCTGGCATCATTGATTTTTCTCTGCAAATTTCTGTTAATTCTGAAAAAAAAATTTCAGCCACTTTTTGAATTTCCGCATTTAATGGAACAGTCAGAGCTGAGTGTCTATTTTCTCTCTGATCAAAAACTGGTACAACAGGACCGATTGTTACTGGTACTGTCACTGCTTCCATGCTTTTAGTTAATTGCTGAATTAATTCCTCTTTTGCTTTTAAATAATCTGAAACTTCTGGTATATCGCCTAGTCTCTCTGTTCTCATCACATTTCTCGGGAATTCATTTCTCTGTTCTGGAATCTCAGGATAATTTCTGTTTTCTCCTGGTGTACTAGAATTACTTCTTGTCCTTACTCTTTCAGGTAATTTTAAAAATCTAGGTGAACTTTCATCAACTTCTCTAGAAGGTGCACTTGGAGAAGTTCCTGAAGAAATTCTCGGGGTAGACTGTGAATCTGGTTGATAGGGTGGCGGTTTGCGTTTAGTTGAATACATTTCTTCTAAAACTGCATCATCTAATTCTTCATCAAGATTATTTTTCTTTTGGGTATTCTTTTGACCTGGTGTTTCAGTAATCATTACTCTTACTGGGTACAGGCCATCATACATGTCTGCTTTTCTCCAACGTCGCACTCTATCTTCATGAGTTTCCCTATTAATATTTAATTTTGGGCCTCTTGCTATACCTCTGGTTTCTCGTTCGAGTTCCCTCATTTCAACCTCCCATTCAACTAAAGCCTCAAATTGTGTATGTCTAGGCTTTGGCACAAGAGCCATCATTTTTTCCCTCAAGTTTTTCAAAACTTTAATATTAAATGACCCATCTTCCAGCCAAGTTAATACACCATAATTCAAACCAAAGGCAAGTATGATAACCATATTCACCTTCCATATATGCTGCGGGTGTCTTGTACTTATAAAGTAATTTTCCACCACGCGTTTCAATTTTCTTGTTGGGGCTAAATATATTTTTCATTTTCTGAAACCATGAAGGCTTCTTTTCCTCTTTTCCGTACCAATAACTCATGTTTAAAACGATTCCGCTTAATTCGGAAAAGATCGTAAGTATTTCCTTGATGTTCCGCTACTCTAACCAATCCGTGCACAAAACTCACCAACAAGCCAATCAGGTTAAGCACGTTACTACCTTGCCAACCAATAGAAGTACTGTTTTCAGAAAGAACCAATCAGCTATCAGCTCGTTTCAATCACGTGAACCAATTAGTGCGTTTGCTGTGACGTATGCTAACCAATCACAGTGCAAACCTTGTGACGTACACTGCCGCTGCAGCTTCACTGTCTCCTACTCCTTAAACTCACCCCTCCTTTACAAAATATTGTCACAGCACCATTTTAACAATTCTTTGCAATGAAATTCAATTAGTAACTACAGAAAAATAAACCATTTGTCTGTTTCGCTAAATAAAGCGATAGTTTTCACAGTCATTCAGAAATTCTTTCACGTGAAATAGACGACGCTATCCTCACAAAATCACTTACGCACATTCAAACAGAAAACCCTAATCACGTATACATGAAATCTTGGCAGGACTTTAACCAACCATAGAAATCCTCAATCGCCAGTAAGAATAGACGACGCTTCCTTACCCTTCACTCAAGCTTAGATAAATCCTATTGCTCTTTTCACAGTGAGTTTTAAAACAGGCTCCAAGTTCCTATACTCAAAGCTACGATTTCATAGACAATCCTCACTATACATTTAATCTCACACACCTATAGTCCCTAAACTTGTGCTGTACGCCGACAACACTAGTGATATATTCAATACCACTATTTTGAAACAGAACAAATACACTGTGTAACTTCACCTGTTACACTACTCTTTTGCCGGCTAAATCAGAAATTTTCACACTGCAGGAAAAAACCTTTCGACTACATGTGCTTCAACACCTCTTTTCCCTCTTCTATTCCGCTGCTACCCTTCTCTATCCAAATAACTGAATAACATATCCACCACTCAAATTACTTTCATATTTCACTATACTAATTTCCAACACTAATCATTTATGGGTTCCGGAATAGCATGCTACTCGCCAAAAAAGTGCTTCAACACCCCATCAGGGGTAACAAGCGCTATATAAATGCAAATCCTTTTTTCCCTCTTCTATCCCTCCGCTATCCTTCCAAATCCAAATAATTGGCTAACCTATCCATCACTGAAATTACTTTCATATTTCACTATACTAATTCAACACTAATTATTTATGGTTTCTGAAGTGGCGTGCTGCTCGCCGAAAAATCGCTTTGACGCCTCGTCAGAGGTAGTAAGCGTTATACAAATGCAATTACAATACAATACAATATAGTTGTGGGTGAGAAAAAGATTTCACGGCAGCGGCCTAGTTGGTGGTCTGGACTGGTTCCAAGAGCAAAACATGAGCCCAGCCTCCAAATAAATTGTCAAGTGAATGCTTTTTAGCTTCTGCTTAATCTCCCTGCATCTGACTCTTAACTTCGACTTTATCTTACTTTCACTTTCCATCTTTTGCTCAATGTCTGCCTCTCTCTCTCTCTCTCTCTCTTTTTTCGCTCTCCGTTCTGTTTCTTTCTGGCTCCACTTTCTCTTGGCCCATTTGTTCCATTGTCCCTATATCTCTTGGTTACTTCTGCCATCTCTCACTTTCGTTTGCCCTCACGCCGGTTGTGCTAGATATTACCCCCACCTTTCTCTTTCTCACTCTATCCCTATTCCTTATCTTACTCTCCTTCAACCTATCACTATCCTTCCCTTCTATGACATGTCCTCTCTTTCATTCCACTATAAATGTGATGTAATTGAATGTTCATGCATTCCAACCTTAGAAACGCTTCTTGCCAGTGTTGTTCTTCCCACCTGCATGTGGGCCTTATTGCTGTTACCTTAAAATAAACCTTATTTTCATACATACTCAGACTCCGTGTCTCAACAATTTGGCGATGGGGAAAACCTGAGGCCCAATGTGATTTATGAGGAAGAATATCATCTAAGAATATTCAACAAGGCAAGTTTTGATGGAAATTCTGACACTATCCTCTTAAAAAGGGATCACTGAAATAATATCGAGGGACAAAATATCGACTTGCAAAAATATCGTTGACAAAATATCGACAGTCAAAATGTCGAGTTTGTATCTACAAACAGGTAAGTACAAAAATATCGAGTACAAAATATCGTTTACAATAATATAGTTGTAAAAAATATCGACTTTATTAAAAAGTGTTAAATTAAATTAATATTCAAATTTAATTACTAAAATATACTTAAAAATACTTAAATTAACTTATAATAATTAAATAATAAATGAAAATAATAAAAATAATTTTTTACAAACTTATTTCTTAAAACATATATATATATAGTAACATACTCTAATTAAATAAGATACTATTATATTACCATACGATACCAGAAGTGTAAAAAATACTATTCCCACTCCAAAGAGTGCAAGCGTAGGGAAAGCATTGGATAGGGTCGGGGTTAAAATTACTATTCCAACTCCAGTGGGAACAGTAGGGAAAACTGACCCTGAACCCTAAAAATACCCCTTTACCCAAAAACCCCAAACTGACCCTGAACCCTAAAAATACCCCTTTACCCCAAAACTGAAAACTGACCCTGAACCCTAAAAATACCCCTTTACCCAAGAACTGAAAACTGACCCTGAACCCTAAAAATACCCCTTTACCCAAAAACTGAAAACTGACCCTGAACCCTAAAAATACCCCTTTACCCAAAAACTGAAAACTGACCCTGAACCCTAAAAATACCCCTTTACACAAAAACTGAAAACTGACCCTGAACCCTAAAAATAACCCTTTACCCAAAAACTGAAAACTGACCCTGAACCCTAAAAATACTCCATTACCCAAAATTAATTAATATTATTTAATTACCAATTAATTATTAATTAACAATAACAATAAAGTAAATATATTAGCACATTGGCTGTAATTTAATAATTAATATTATTTTTTACCAATTAATTAATTAACAATAACTAAACATTAAATATATAAATAAATTACTCTAATTAATGTAATTAACTAATTAATATTATTTAATTACCAATTAATTACTAATTAAAAATATGTACAAAATTATATTAATTAATTAACTAATTAATATTAATTAATTACCAATTAATTATTAATTAAAAATATTTACAAACATATATTAATTAATTAATTATTATTAAATTACTCCCCACCCTTATCCCCTATGAACCCAACATCCCGCTCCTAAACATTAACTACAATTTATATTACTATTAATAAAAAAATTATTTTTTTTAACCTTTTTTCTACATATTATCGATATTTTTTACTTTGACTATTATGGATATTTTGTCTTGTCAATTTTTTTAAGACGATATTTTTGTACTCAATATTTTTTCAACATTATTTTATTCGATATTTTGATCAACAATATTTTTGTACTCGATATTTTATTATTGTCGATATTTTTGACTCGATATTTTGTTTATTTGATATTTTGGAGTCGATGTTTTGTCTGTGCACCCTTAAAAAGGTATTTAATTGCTGCGAGTAAATGTGTAACATTCTGCGCACTGTTGTACCCTTGTTTAACGTCGTCTCAGTGGCAGATGAGAAATCGTCATTGGAATTCCGTTAAACCGTCTAGCGTGAGAGCAGCTGTTTGCTTCACATGCGCATAGCTGAGAGCGTGACGTAACTCTTCGCGTGTCACCAGCTGATTTCGTTTGTATCCTGTCAGGCACCGTACAGACGCCGTATGCTGCACATTCTACGTGCGGCCATCTTTAATAATCATTCTGACAGGAAAGGATCGTGTAACACAAAGCGTTTTTTTTTGCCCCTGTTAAGGAAATAAAATAAAATACACAGCATCTTAAGGAAAATAACTTTTTATAAAACTAATCTTCAGTCATATTGCATACTTCCTCATGAGTGACTCCAAAATTAAAAGTGTGTAAACCAGTTCTAAAATGGCACAAAGCAATACTATTTGTGTTCCAGCGTTTTTTAAATAAGCAGGTAAACCACCCATGCGCTGGAAAAGTTGGCACAGAGCCCTTGAAAATTATTTAGTAGCTATAGACGGAAAAGACTATAGCGCCGAAAGGAAAAAAGCAATAATGTTTGGGTTATTGGGCAATGCTGGCCAAGAAATATTTGACAGTCTGACAGAATGTGAGCATCCTCCAGGGCAATTCATTCCAATGAATGAATACCACGAAGCAGTTAAACGCATGGAGAAGCAATTTTCCGAAGAGCCAAATATTATGGTAGGCAGACATAAATTTGCCATGCGTAAACAATTGGAAGGAGAGTCTGTGGAAGAGCACATAGCAGCATTGAGGGTTCTTGCTACTAAATGTGAGTTCAATGAAATGGCAGACATATATATTATAGACCAGTTCGTTTTCCATTGCTACTCAAAAAGAATCTAGGAACGATTACTGGCTTTTAGGAATCCAATGTTGCAAGAGGTTATTGACATTGCTAAGGGAATGAAACGTTCTTTAATTTCAACCATTGAATTGTCAAGAGATAGTACAAATACCACTAATGTTTTTGCTTTACAGGAAAAGAAAAGATACGAACCAAAATATGAGTTCAAAAACAAAGGAGTTGAAACCTCCCCTGCACTGCCTAACCCAGTGGCCTCCATTAGTAAATGCAAAGAAATTGCTAACTTTTTCAGCAAAAAAGTTGCAAACAATTGACCACGCTTTCCTCCACCCTCTACCCCCACCCACCCCACAACTCCCCCGGATTCTCACCCTCTATCCTCCTCTCCCTACAAACTCACCTCGGATTCCTCCACTCCCCCTCCCATCTCTCATCCTTCAGGATCCACTCCCCATTATCCCACCACCTAAAAATAATGCCTCTTGGCACAATTTCCTCCCCGTCCCTGAACTCAACATGCTTACTAAACTCAAACCATCGTCCCACACTAAAGACCCTCTCCCGTCCACACTCGTCGTCCAAGATCTCAAACATGTTATTGTCCCCTACTGGACCAACATTATTAACACCTCCCTTGCTACAGGAAATGTTCCCACCTCTCTTCAACTCTGACAAATCACTCCCATTCTCAAAAACCCTAAAGCTGACACCAAAGACCCTAACAATCTCCGCCCTATCTCCAACCTCCCACTCCTCTCCAAAGCTTTTCAAAAATACGCCCTCCTCCAATTGGACAATCACATTGACACATTCCACCTTCTTGACCCACTTCAATCTGGCTTCTGTAAAGGCTGCAGCACAGAAACTGTACTGCT
This sequence comes from Lissotriton vulgaris, assembly GCF_964263255.1. Taxonomy (NCBI): domain Eukaryota; kingdom Metazoa; phylum Chordata; class Amphibia; order Caudata; family Salamandridae; genus Lissotriton; species Lissotriton vulgaris. The sequence continues at coordinate 23,526 of NW_028246318.1, read as the reverse complement.
AAACATAGTAAATGACATTCACTTAGCCCTAGACAAAGGGAAGTGCTTTCTACTTATTCTCCTCGATCTTACTGCTGCTTTTGACAAAGTCTACCATCCTATCTTACTCAACACTCTCAAAGATCGCTTCTGCATTAATTGCACTGTCCTTTCCTGGTTCACTTCATACTTCCAGCACAGAACACAACAAATTAAAATTCAGAACAACCTCTCTAATCCTACTCCTGTGTCACTAGGTGTCCCTCAAGGATCCATCCGCTCCCCTGCCCTCTTCAGCCTCTTTATGGAACCCCTCACCCTTATACTTAAACAAGCAAATATTAACTACCACCTTTACGCGGATGACACTTAACTGTACTATAAAATTCAATCACATGTCGATATCCTTCACCTTAACTCTACACTAAACAAAATCCAAACCTGGTTTCATACCAACCATCTTAAACTCAACCCTAACAAAACCAAGATCATCCTCTTCTCTCCCACAAACAACTCCCTCCCCATCCAAACATGGATCGCCGACCTCAACGCCCTAAACTGCCCTCTCTCCCTCGCCAAGTCTGTCAAATCGCTCGGTATCACCATCACTAATAAACTCACACTCAAATCTCCTGTAAAGAACTCAGCTAATAGTGCCCTCTTCACTCTTCGCCACCTTAAAAAAGTCAAACCTTTCATCCCAGCCAATGACTTCAAACTAATTATCCAATTGCTGGCCTATCCAAAATTGATTACGGGAATACCCTTCTGTCCGGTACTCCCAAAATCCACCTCACCCCTATCAAATCCATCCTCAACTTCGCAGCTAGATTAACAACCAAAAGTAAAAGTTTTGACCACATCACCCCTACCATCAAGACCCTCAAATGGCTCCCCATCAAAGGCAGATCTTAAAAAATTGTGTGTATCACACACAAAGTCCTCTATCGGAACGCTCCAACATATCTCTCATCGAAACTCAAAAAAGCTGGCAGCACCAGATCGCTGAGAAGCACTAACACCCTTCTGCTCATTCCACCTCATCTAAACAAAGCGCATCGAAATCCCGATCCTTCTCTGGCAAGGCCCCGACCATTTGGAAACGCCCTCCCCAAAGACCCGTGATGCAACCCCTCCTTTTACAGCTTCAAAAAAGACCTCAAAATCCACCTCCTCACTAAATTCTTGGGTTAATTTGATCCTTGATCCCTCCCCGCTAAATACCGTCGCCCCCCCAGGAACATGTATACCATGTCCTCCCTTCTACATTGTATAGCTTACCTTCCCCACTGACCATTGGCTTCATTTCTAGACGTCTCAAATAAGCTGAACTAGCCTATAGCACCATCGAGAGGGAGACTCTTGCATGCATGTGGACTGTTGAGAAACTCAAATCGTATTTGTGTGGTAAGGAATTTGAGATCATAACTGACCATAAACCGCTAAGATTTATGATGGATGGCTGTGGGAGAGGCAACAATAAAGCATCTTCTAGACTTGTCAGATTAATTGCTAAACTACAGGAATATAATTTCAAGGTAAAATACATCCCTGGGAAATTAAATTCAAGAGCAGACTTTCTATCAAGAATGCCAATTGCCAACAATGAAGAGGAAATTACAGAGGATGTTGAGTGCTAGTTGCTCCCATTGATGCCACAGTTATAGGTTCTGGAGCCATCACCGAAACTGAATGGGTTGAAAATCTAAAAAATGACCGTACATTGCGAAAAGTTATGGAATTTGTTATTACCAAATGGCCTCCTTTATGCAATCAGGACAGTAATTTGAAAAGTTATCAGCAAGTTTCTGATGAAATAACAATTGAAAATGGTTTACTAATGAGACATGATTTATTTATTCCACCAGATAAGCTTAGGAAAATACTTTTTTGCATTGCTCACAAGGGTCATCCTGTAGTAACAGCCACTAAAAGCATTCTCAAAGAATACTATTGGTGGACCGGAATTAATTCTGATGTCAACAACCGTGTAGATTTATGTGAAGAGCATTTGAGAGCAGATAAGCATTGGAAAGTTGGCAAAAATTAAATGCAATTTATTGAGATACCCAAAGGACCATGGTCAAAAGTTTCTATTGATTTTTCAAGACCATTTAAATGTTTGGAAGATAACTTTAAGTTTCTTGTAGTGTTATCTGATCATTACTCCAAGTGGATTCACTATGAATTTGTTCCTACGATAAGTACTGATATTGTTATTAAAAGTTTAACCACATCGCTGCTGTGGTTATTTTTCCCCTGTGCTGGAAATTGCACTTTTGCTGGTGTCATGACGAGCTCAGCTCGTCATCAGCACAGCTCAACTGTGCCTCATGACGAGCTGAGCTCGTCATGAGCATGGAAGGGGTTAAACAAAATATTTGTTATTGAGGTTGATAGAGCACGGACTCACCTGCTTATTTTACCATACTCACCTGGGCCCACATAAACATACACACTTTGAACAGGTAAACCTACGCTAATCAGAATTTTAATTAACCATTTAGGACCTATACCATTGACTTACTAATCCTAGTCACCGGTACCTAGAATCCTAAGGGATCAAAGGTGTTAGAAAATTAGGCAGTATATAAACATTTCATTCATAAATAACCACAGACTCAGGAAAGATTTAAACACTTTATCTATGTAAATTCCTAAATGTCAGAGTCCATACCAATTCAATTAAAGCACATTCAATTAGATAGTATATGATCAAGGGCAAGATGATGTGAAAATATTATGAGGCTTTCGTTAAGCATTGGAACATAGGAAGGGTAAGAAAAGGGAAACAATACAATGGCATACCCACATTGATTTATAATTACCAATAATGGTGTGAATACCAACCCTGGCCACAGGCTAGGATAAAGGACAGGACCCCAATAGTTCAGGTGCCAACAGGACAGGACAGACGCAGACCAGAATCAGGACAAGTACGGACCAAATTGGATCAGGACAGGACCACTGCAGGTCAGGACCAGCACCCACAGCTAAAGTGCAACGCCTGCATGGCAACCCTCTCTGCAGCTAACAGTCGGACCCCGATTGGGTTATCGAACTCCTTCCCAGAACCCCAATTGGGTTATCATAATCCTTCCCAGTGTGGTAAATAAAATTACCTGGACTATTTTTCTATACATTAAGTGACAATAAGAATAGCTCAATAAAAAGAGAGGCAGAGTCCGTGGTATCTGAGTCATACGGGCTTTATTTAAGTGGCTCGAGACACTGGACATCGGGTTCCATCACCACTAAGGTTCAGGAAGGGATATTTAACATTTTATTAACATCACACATTATATATAGTAAAACGGTATAATGGAAATGAATACGGTAGGTGTAACGAGTGAAAAAGAGAGAAGATAAGAACACATGTGCGTAAAAAAAGGCGTGTACAGGGGCGTACACGGAGGTGTGTGCTGGAAGCGTCACAGAAGTGTCATAAGTGGGTGGATGCATAGAGAAATTCTGCAGGGTCAGCAGAAACCTTTACCCTGGATGCGTGCGCAACTGAGCATGACGTGTAACTGGGGAGAGCTGGGGGGCTTGACTTAAGCACTAGTAGAGGAGTCTGGTGTCTGGGATGTCGGAACGACCTGCACCTATAGCATATCTAGTATCTTATGTTTGGAGGATGTGTTGTCTGAAGTAAAAGGTCTCTCGGGCAGAGGCCGTTCAATACTGAATGCTAGTGCATGCCTATGGTTCTTCATGCAATGCGCGGGGGCCATGGGCCTACTATGGTAACAGGTGCAGTAAATTACGTGCCAGGAGACAGGAAAACTGGGCCCTTTGCTCTGCAGGCTGGAATATGTTTACCTATTTCACTGAACTGGAATGTGTTTTTGCGGAGGCTGAGCAGATAACTTGTAGGCAAAATACCGTCTTGGCAGGCAGGCCAGGCCGAGCCGGGCACCGCTCGCCTGAGCAGGAAGTAAGGTAGAGGTCAGGGATGCATACCTAAACTGCAGCTTTCAGAGACAGAAGAGACTCGGAGCCTCAATTAAGGGCCTGGCTCGACTGAGCCAGAAAAACGTGTGCTTCGCGTTATTTTAATATGCACCATGTGAATGCATTGGAAACGTAGGCCTAAAAGCCAAATTAACGTTGGTATCATGGAGGACTGAATAACTGACATGTTAACGTTAGACGGGAATGCAAATGCGTCTTCATTGCAGGCACGGAAATGGGAATTACATGACATACATGGGGCACGGGTGCATGGTTAGGGTGCGAGTGGGGGTCACACTGACTACCTAAAGATTTCTATTTCCTCATTCCCTCCTTGGCCCCTACCACACCTTTTAGGATATATCTATTTTCATGAGACCATCTATCTGTTCATATAACATCATTTGCTCATCTTTCTTCATTCGGGAACGGGAACGTGGACTTGGACGGGGAATACAAGACATGGCGTACAAGCCGCAAATCGCTGGCCCACATTGCAGACAGAGACAACAACTGAATACTATGAGCAGTATTACTCCTAGAAATGACAGTACTTTCCATCCCCAGGCGGATATCACACTCCAGAGCCAACCGGACCATGTCCAGGAGCCAGGATTCTGATGTATCTGGTGAGCAATCTTATGGAGTCTTGTTATTGCTTTGTATACTGACGGTGCGTTATTAGGAATAAACACACAACAACTGGATCTGATCACTCTACAAGCCCCGCCCCTATCGGCCAGGATGACGTCAAGGACAAGGCGGTTTGAAGAACAACAAGTCTCATAGCAGACTGTTCTTCCGTTAAGTTACCTAAGGCAAAAGTAGTTTCGTTCACTACTGCCTCAAGAGTTCTGGTTAGTCTACATATTATTTTACTGTTCTGGACCGGACCTATGAACCAGAAATATCCTTTAATGTAATCCTTAAACTGATCCCATGCTGACTCGGAGTAATCGATAACCGGAGGAAGATCTCTCCTGTGTCTTACATGAGTGAGATGGGAATTCCGATGATAATCGGATGGGGCTAGAAAAACAGGTGGTAATAGGAATGCAATATAACACGTTCCATCCCAATCTAAAGGCAGACGTACTTAAGCTGTCTGACCACAAATAAAATAAGAATGGCGGGAAGCTTTGAAAGTAGACTTTCCTTTATCACTGAATTCGACCACAGTATTACAATCACTGTGTCCTAGATGTACTGAACCATTCTTTCTAACGCATAATTCGCCTGTTACTGGTAATACTGTTATAAACGGTAAGTCCGAATTAGTCTCGGACTGGACGTTCAGAATCATGAGGTTAAGGGTAAAATTTCCTAATCCATACACTTCATTTTCTAGATCGGTCCCTGTCCTTTGGGGAAGGCCGTCCTTGTCTGGGAAACATGCTCTATTCATAACTGTATTCAGGTTTCCCCATATCCAATTGCCTTGGGAAACTTTGGACTCACTGTCTAAGGAGGACATTAAAGTAAACCATGCACCACACGAACCATTATGTGTAAACGGATAGGGAAAGAGGGGCTGAGCTCCCTTGTATTTCTGATATGGAGGGAGTCGGCCGCATACCCAGCAATTCGTAGCATTGCTGGCCTGATGAGAATGGTGTAACATACGGATAAAAGTGTTGTTGCGCAGTGCTAGACGATAGGACAATTCGTGTGGTGACAGGTCACTGAAAGTATGCTCTATGGTGTCATTGGAAGAAGAATGTACATGTGAGCCAAGAGGAGGAAAGAAAACGTGTAACGTCCAGCTTATACATATGATCGTAATACTCAGAAAAAACATAAAAAGCAATGTTATGATGCATCTGCTATGTAGATGTTTACAGTATTTCATTTTCTTGACTTTCTGTCTATCTCTCTCACTATTTGGGTCTATCTCATACATGTCAGAAACCTGTCTAACCGCTTCACCCGAGGGGGACTTAAACAATTAAACGCTGTCTGACTTAATAGACCTCAACTTTGTTTTATACTCCTGCTGCGGAGTTTTCTCTAACAGAGGGAGTTTAGAGTCCGTATCGGAAACGGGGCAGTCCTTGGGTACAGTCTCTGGACTCAGTCCATGAAAGCGCTTGATGTGGCTGGAATGGATCCAGTCTTTCCGTCCCTCTACTTTAACTGCGGTCCTCGTGGTCATCAACACCAGTTTCGGTTCCTTCCACCTGGGCTCCAGAGGGCTTGATCGGTCGAAATTTCTTATATGTACTAGATTTCCTGGAACGATTTCATGCGGTTTCACTTGGGTGTTGTCCGGGAAGGCAGCCGCGACCTGTGAACGACAAGATAGTAGTGCAGACATCAAGGAAGCCAGGTAATCTGTCAGCATATTACTGTCAACATCTGTGATCTTACGCGGCATAGGCGTCCCCCACATATTCGGTGGTCTGCCAAAGACCACTTCGTACGGGGATAGCCCTGTTCTGGAATGAGCTACCATACGCATGTATAAGAGGGCAACCGGCAAGGCTACCATCCAATCAACACCTTTTTCTGCACAGACTTTCGCTAACCGTGTTTTCAGGGTCTGATTATGTCTCTCGACGAGACCTGCTGCTTCGGGGTGTCGTACACAATGAAATTTCCACTGATATCCTAACAGGAGTGATACCTGTTTCATGAGTTCGGACGAGAAGGGCTGTCCATTATCTGAGTACACGACACGGGGCAAGCCGTATCGTGGGAAAAATTCACGAACCAACTGCTTAGCAGTGGTCACAGCAGTGTAATCTGGGACTGGATACGCTTCTGTCCATCTGGAAAGGGCACATACAACTACGAGAACATACTTGAATCCTCGGCATCTGTCCATCTGGATATAATCCATCTGGAGGACTTCAAAAGGATGGTCAGGAGGAGGGATTCCACCTTGTTCCACAGGAATGCCTTTGCCTGGATTGAACTGACAACAGATCATACAGGTACGTACTTTCTGTTTTGCTGCTGCACGTAAATGCTTGTTGAACCAAATATTCTGAATGCTATCTAGCATGGCTTTTTCTCCTAAGTGTGCTGGACTATGTGCTGTATTAATGATAACTTGAACCATAGAGTCGGGGAGAAACCATGTGGCTTTTCCCTTCGTCAACCATCCCTGATCTGTCTGGATCCCTCCTTGTTCAGTCCATTTCTTGATTTCGTCCGGAGTGGCATGTGTCTGTATGTCGAGTACATCTTGTGTGGGATCCCTGACTGTCATGCAATGCGTCAGTGAAGTGACTTCAGTCTTTGTCATGTCAGTCGATATGTCTGTTTGAGTCTGAGCTGTAAGCTTGGCTGTTTGATCTGCCAGGTCGTTACCCTGGGAAATAGTGTCTGTAACTTTAGTATGTGCTTTGCACTTCATGATGGCTATGGCTGTAGGCAAGTGTATTGCTTCTAACAGAGCTTGAATGAGGGGACCATGCTGGATCTTGGCTCCATGGGAGGTCAAAAAACCTCTCTCTTGCCAGAGAACGCCAAAGTCGTGTAAGACTCCGAATGCATATTGTGAATCTGTGTATATGTTTACTTTCAGGTTCTTGGCTCGTATACAGGCTTGGGTCAGAGCAATGAGCTCTGCTGCTTGAGCAGACAGTGTGTCAATACGATGTGTTTCTATGACTTCAGTGTCAGTAGTCACTGTATATGCGGCCAGTAACTCTCCTGTGCTTGTTCTCATACATGAACCATCCACATAAAGTGTCAGGTCCGGGTCGGGTAATGCAATGTCTGTCAAGTCTTGTCTTGGTTTCGTAATTGTGTTAATGACTTCCACACAGTCATGTGGTGTAGGGTCTGTTGTGCTCGAGGGTAACAGTGTAGCAGGGTTTAATGTATTGCAACGTCTGATCTCGATGTGTGGCTGAAACAATGTCAGTTCATAACCCGTCAGTCGTGCTATGGTCAAGTGCTGCGTCTGTGTCCTGTTTAGGAGAACTTCCACGGAATGTGGAACCTGTACTGTCAGGGGATGTCCTAATACTTTGGAGTCACTTTGTCTGATTGCTAGAGCTGTTGCTGCAACTGATTTTAGGCACGCAGGCAGAGCCTGGGCTACTGGATCCAATGTACTAGAAAAATAAGCACAAGGCTTGTGTTTTCCTGCTTGATCTTGTGTCAGAACAGATAATGCTGTGCCATCGCGTTCAGTAACAAAAAGTGTAAAAGGTTTGCTGTAACATGGTGTCGCTAAAACAGGTGCTTGACATAAAGCTTTCTTCAGTTCATCAAAAGCTTGTGTATGTTCCTGAGTCCAAGGGAGGACAGTCGAAGTCGCTGCCTCCTGTGTTGTCAACTGTATGAGTGGCTTTGCTAGATATGCGTACTGAGGAATCCATTGTCTGCAGTAAGAAGTAAGGCCAATGAAGGCCCGTACTTCCTTTTGTGTCTTGGGCTGTGGAAGGTGTGCAATTAACTGGATACGGTCAGGTGTCAACTGTCTACCCCTCTTGAACAGCAAGTGTCCAAGGTATACCACTTGATGGGCACAGAATTGTAACTTTGAAGGGGACACTTTGTGCCCCTTTTCTGCCAGAAAATATAGGACTGTCAGTGATGCACGTTCACAATCTCGTTCTGTTCGTGCTGTGATCAGTAGTACTGGAGTAGGGCAGTGTAAGTAGGCATGTGAATACTGTCTAGTTGTCGTTTCAAAACTTGGCTGTAGATACTAGGGCTTTCTGTGAATCCTTGAGGAGCATGTGCAAATTTGAAGCTTCGGCCATTTAAACAGAATTCGAAAAGGTATTGGCTTTCCGGGTGAATGGGGACACTAAAGAAGGCGTTCTTGAGATCGATTACAGTGAAGAACGCAGCTTCTGAGTCAATAGCAGTCAATAATGACGAAATGTCTGGGACCACAGGGTACTGCGGTATTATGCATTTGTTTAATTCTCGGAGATCAATCACCAATCTGTAGACCGGTGGTGCATTCGGATCAGTTCGTTTAAGAATCGGAATGATAGGGGAATTACATACATTGGAGTCAGTTTCTACAACCACTCCTTGTGCAATGAGCTCGTCAACAATTTTCAGTAAAGCCTCTACAGCATCAGGTGGTAACTTGTAATGTCGGATTCGTGGTAGTACAACTCCTTGCTTGAGAGTGACACGGTATGGTGTAATGTGCATACAACCTACATCAGTCGGGCCTTGTGCCCATAAATGCTGTGGAACATTCTGCAGTCTGGGATCAAAATCTCTCAAAACATAATGACCTTTAAAATCACGTAAAAACAATCTCACTCCTTGCGGAGAACAACAAATCACTGCACCTAGCGCTTTCAACGTTTTTATACCAAGCAAGTTTTCAGGGCATGATTTCGTAAGCAACAAGTCTGTAGTTCGAGATAACGGACCAACTTCTAGGGGAACCGGTTTTGACACTTCATTAACAATAGGCTTTCCTGAAAATCCCAGGGAAACATTCTGTGAGCCTGAGAGGGGTGCCCCTGGAACCTCGTCATGACTGATGGTAGTTCTGCTCGCCCCTGTGTCAATCAAAAAATTTCTGTCTTTCCCTAATACCTGACTATGTACATAGGGACCCTCTTGATCTACAGGAACCTCGATAAGGGGCAAGCCAACCTCCCTCTCTAGGCTGTTTCATGAGTACTGCTGGTAGTCGGGGTAGTCTGACTGTGCATATTGGTACATTTGTTGCGTGACATGCTGTGTGGCAGCTATGGGTTGGGGCTGGGGTACAGCTACTGTCTGTTGTGGATTCTGTGGAGGTTGCGTGTTCTGCGGAATATTTTGTGGGAATTGTTCTTGTCTAGGTGGACGCGGTCTTTCTTTCGTTTTGCCGGTAGCTATATTATGTCTCAGAACGGCACATTCATTTATATAGTGACCTGGCTGTTTACAGTAGTTGCAGTTCCCTTTAACAGGAGCTGCAGAATGACTGTTCGGTGTCGTACCCCTCTTTTGACCATCAGCTGGGACAGACTGAGCAACTAATACTTTCATTTTTGTGTCTTTCATGCGTCTCTGTTCGTGTTCGTGTTCTTCTCTAATTCGGTTTTGATGGTACTGTAACATTTGCAACATTTGGGAAGGGGTATTAGCTTGCCAAGTACTTTCTACCTTTAGTACTCTATTTTTAACCTGTGTTAAGGAATTCTCTACTAATTTGGTCACAAAAAGATGTGGGTATGATTCACTACTTGTTTTCAGGCCGCTATTTATAATAAAACATTTCTCGAATCTGGAATAAAAATCACTAGTGTCTTCGTCTTGTTTCTGTTTGCAGGCTGAGATTGCATCCCAGGCTTCCTTTTTCGTTGTCAATAACCTCGGCAAGACCTGTACTAATAATTCTGGTAAACCTTTAGCTTTTTCCCCAAGACCAGTACCAGGGACTCGTGTATTTTCTTCGTGTTCTAATTCTGCCCAATCAATCTTTTTCTCTCCCACCTCCCATTCTTTTTCTTTAAGTTTTTCGTAAATCCCTGCAGGCAACAGAACTTTCAACATTTTAATGATATCGGGATACGTATACTCCCCCATACGGAGCATGTCTTTTAATTCACGGTGAAACCCTGCTGGATCTTTATCGTGACAGGGTACTAATTTTTTCATTTCCAATAATTCCATTTTCGTTAAGGGTGTGTATACGAATACTCGTTCAAGCTCACCATCCGTCCTCCGGACTGGATGAACTTCTCGTAAGGGGTTCTGTCTGTCTATGTAAAATGTTTTTCGTACTGGGGGTGGAACGGGAACAAAATGTGGAGTCAGGAAAGTCCTGTATTTGTGTCGCTGTTCTAGAATGACATTAATTAAATCGGTACCTAGGCCTCTCCATCTACCTAGGAGTAACTCTTCCAATATATTATATAGGGGACCTGGATCAGAATGCTGACTTTCATACAATGTAATGAGATGTTGAATCATGTACATACCAGCTAATCGCTGTTCGTCTGGGGAAAGGTTCAAAAATGTTTGCGCTACTGAATCATCTTTATATACGCTAGTATTGACAGCCCATTGTACTGCTGATCGGGCTAGTTCCTGTTCATGCATGGAGCTAAGTTCACTGTAACCTATTCGTTGTTTCAGTATTTTATCAGTGGCTTTGAATAGATGCTCAAGAGAACATTGTTCTGGTATGGGAGAAAGAAAACGTTTCTTGCATTCTAGGCGTATGGGTTTGTCAAAGGGTCTTTCAAAAGGTCTCGCCCTACCTACGTACGCTATTCTATTTGGGTTTTCAGTTTCTATATAATCGTCTTCTGAGACTTCATCTTCTGCTTTATCGGCTTCTCTCGCTGCTCTTTCTCTCTCGTGTATGTCTACGATTACTTTACGAATCTTTCTGTACATGGCTTCTATACAAGCCTGTCTACTATGTTTACCATCAGCTATATTATCACTCCATTTTGACAGGACATCCATCTCTTCTTTATTATAACCGGGCTGGTCTTGTTCCCTTATCAAACAATTTATTAGAAACTGTAAGATCATATTTTGAGTCTCCACCTTCCTGTGTGCCATGGCGTCGTGAATACTTTCTGGTCTCTTCCCCGTTCTAATAAAATGATATATGTTGTCTAAATGTTCTCGCATATCTGGTAAAATAGTCAAATAGTTTGTAACACGTCGTAGACGTATTGAATATAGAATCATATGGTCTTCGCCTGGTGCTAGATCATATCTGCAATCAGTGAGGTACTGTTTAAGGGCTGCGTATGTAGTTACTTTTGGTGTACGTTGTAATGCTGCTTCTCTTAGTGTGGTTCGTTTTACTTGAGGCGGGGTGATAGGAGTACCTCCTACTGCGCCTCCTGAAGTGTGATCATGAAGTATTACTGGTTGTGCTGTCGCTGGTGGTAGTGTAGCTGGTAAAGTAGGTGTAGTAGAAGTAGGTGTATGCAATGTAGGTTGGCCCTGGGTTGCTGGCCCATTAAAGGGATTTCCAGGACCAGTGGCAGGAGGGACAGTGGGGGGAATCGTGTCATGAACAGGGTTGGGAGGATTAATATTTCGAGGAGGATTTGTATTTGCATATTCTGGGACAGTGTCATCTAAGTAAGAAGAAAGGAAAATTTCCGCTGCGGTCTGTTTATGACGGAGTTTAGTTGGAACCAGTGGTGGCGGTAAATTACTGGGTACTTCCGAGGTGGCCTTAGGTAGGCCCTCGGCGAGAAGGGGGTACATGCCTTTCATAAGGGCATTTCTTTGTCGGTCTAATTGTTCTGCTCTAAGTCGTTCACCTTCTTCTAGTAATTCCTTTTCTTGGGCTTTTTCTGATGATTCTTTACTTTTCTCTGCTTTCCTAAGTTCTTTCTCTGTTCTTCTATGCGCTTCTTTACGCCATAATTCTATGGCATCTTTCTGGGATTGTCTGGCTTTCTTTTTCCACAATGCTTCTTCTACTCTCATGATGCAATCAGCATCCCATGTCCCTGAGACAGGCCATCTATATTTCTCTTCCAGATCTTTGGTATAATCAATCCATAAGTCTAAGTACAGTATGGCATCTAAGCCATGCTTATGGTACATAAAATGTCCGGGAGTGTCCCTAGGCGGGACGGGAACTGCTTCTTCGAGTATCCCTTTCCTGGTTCCTATCTGACGTAATTTCGAAAACAGCGGCATATTTGAATTTTACTTGAGCATGAACACAATAAACACAGTAATGAATAGTAAACAATCACTCATACCACGACATTAAACACATTAAAACATTTCAGACTGGTACTACCTGGTACATAGGAAAACATAAATTCTGAAAATCTCGAGAAACAATACTAGAATACTGGATTTCTAGATGCACTGCTAAAACAGTACAGACATACCGGTCCCATAAAGAGACACGTCATACCGTATCCACCTAAGTGAACACGTCTTGACCGGATCTGTGTACCCAGACCCGTCTTGACCGGGCACAAATTAATGAACCCGTCTAGATGCGCCCCAGCAATGGTACTCACCGGGAAGCAGAACTGAAGGCCTCGGAAACTCGACACTGGACTGGACTTGACTGCTATGGCGTCTGGCTGCTACTACGCATGCGCTTCGGAACAGGTGGGCTTCCAGATACCTCGGACCTTGCTCTCTCGGCTTGGGCTCTGGTCGGGACTCTCCGCATTTCTCACCGCCTCGTCTGGATGCCGGACCACAGTCTCCGTCTCCTCCGTGGGCCTGAGGGAGATAGCAGGAAAACCCGCAGGTGTGCACAGGAGTCCGTCACGGCTGTAGAAGGGGTCAGGGGCCTGCGTTACATCGCCGGCGAGTGGGGAAGGGGAGGGGATCCTGTTCAGGCGCCAGATTATGTGGTAAATAAAATTACCGGGACTATTTTTCTATACATTAAGTGACAATAAGAATAGCTCAATAAAATGAGAGGCAGAGTCCGTGGTATCTGAGTCATACGAGCTTTATTTAAGTGGCTCGAGACACTGGACATCGGGTTCCATCACCACTAAGGTTCAGGAAGGGATATTTAACATTTTATTAACATCACACATTATATATAGTAAAACGGTATAATGGAAATGAATACGGTAGGCGTAACAAGTGAAAAAGAGAGAAGATAAGAACACATGTGCGTAAAAGAAGGCGTGTACAGGGGCGTACACGGAGGTGTGTGCTGGAAGCGTCACAGAAGTGTCATAAGTGGGTGGATGCATAGAGAAATTCTGCAGGGTCAGCAGAAACCTTTACCCTGGATGCGTGCGCAACTGAGCATGACGTGTAACTGGGGAGAGCTGGGGGGCTTGACTTTAGCACTAGTAGAGGAGTCTGGTGTCTGGGATGTCGGAACAACCTGCACCTATAGCATATCTAGTATCTTATGTTTGGAGGATGTGTTGTCTGAAGTAAAAGGTCTCTCGGGCAGAGGCCGTTCAATACTGAATGCTAGTGCGTGCCTATGGTTCTTCATGCAATGCGCGGGGGCCATGGGCCTACTATGGTAACGGGTGCAGTAAATTACGTGCCAGGAGACAGGAAAACTGGGCCCTTTGCTCTGCAGGCTGAAATATGTTTACCTATTTCACTGAACTGGAATGTGTTTTTGCGGAGGCTGAGCAGATAACTTGTAGGCAAAATACCGTCTTGGCAGGCAGGCCAGGCCGAGCCAGGCACCGCTCGCCTGAGCAGGAAGTAAGGTAGAGGTCAGGGATGCATACCTAAACTGCAGCTTTCAGAGACAGAAGAGACTCGGAGCCTCAATTAAGGGCCTGGCTCGACTGAGCCAGAAAAACGTGTGCTTCGCGTTATTTTAATATGCACCATGTGAATGCATTGGAAACGTAGGCCTAAAAGCCAAATTAACGTTGGTATCATGGAGGACTGAATAACTGACATGTTAACGTTAGACGGGAATGCAAATGCGTCTTCATTGCAGGCACGGAAAGGGAATTACATGACATACATGGGGCACGGGTGCATGGTTAGGGTACGAGTGGGGGTCACACTGACTACCTAAAGATTTCTATTTCCTCACCAGAACCCCGATTGGGTTATCGATTCTTCTAACAGAGTGATTCGCCAGCACCTCTGCTCTCAATCGCCTATTGAGTGCGTTGGGTCAGTGACAGGTCAGCTATTCAGACAAGTCGGACAATCTAACTAGCTAAGCCTACCTTAGATATACAATTTTCCAGGGCAGTGTACCACCCCCCAATGTTGCATTTTCGTGTATTCCCTCGATTTGATTGGTCAAAAGACGAGGAGAGGTCATCACACCATACCAGTTATGAGGTCACTTGATTCATATATTCAAATTAATGTTCTGTCTCATCATTTTATTTTCCCATGCACTTTTTATTCCACCCAACAATGGATGTTTTAATAACAAATACATTGTATGTAAAATGTTCAATTTAGCTTCCTCTCGAGAGGTCGAAGGGTGAATTTCCCAGGCGCGTCTTCAGGCAAGACAGTCACTGGCACAGGTTCTATGCCGTGACTTGTGGACTCTTGAGCTCTTCTGCGCAGTCGCAGGATTGCAAGATGGAGGGCAGCAAGATTACATCAGGCCCAAATACGAGCTAATAGTAAAGTCAAAGAGAAACAGTTTTAGAACAAAGAATAAATGAATGCACTGAATACCACTTATCTCTACTCTATTCCCATTACTTTATTTTACCTACAGCATTAGGAATTAAGCAGAACAAACAATTTAGTAAAAGCAGCAATGCAAGCGTTAGCATGTGAATACATAGAGCAGCCATCTTTAGTTCTAGTGTGCAGAAGCAAAGATTTCCCACCAAAGCAGAGAATACCGCAGGTGACGTGAGTGTGACAGACGCATGCGCAGAAAAATTCCCACATTGCGACTGCCATTTTAGGACACTCGAGTTATGGTTAGTTAAAAGCACATTGACAAGCTTCCCCTATATGCTCGAAATGTCATGTGGTGCATTATTAGTAATACAAAACATGTTTATTGGTGCATTACGTTTTATTTCGAAAATATTGAATCTGAGCAATGCTTTTTACGAGTTAAACCTTGCTTCATCAAGGCATTACCCAAAATGTTAGTGTCTGATAATGGGACCCAATTGATCTCGTTAAAAATGTGCAATTATTTAAAATTGTTAGGAATCAAGCAAGAAAAAACACCTTTGTACAGCCCTTCTTCAAATGGTCAAGTAGAACGAGTAAATAGGTTTCTCAAAGAGGGTGTTCAACTAGCCATTGAGTCACATTTACCGGTTAAAAAATATATTCAAGGCGTGGCTTGGCGCCCGAGCTGTATGGTGGCGCCAGGGTGAGCGCTCTGCCGACCGACTCCTTCAACTGCCGACGACGGGTTTTGCTCACGGAAGGGTTTGAGCATGCCTGAAGACTTCTCTTGACTCTCGCTGAGGCGCACTTTCACTGAATTCCGCCGGAGTAAGTGCGGCCGCGATTTTGCGATTCGCGCCCGTCATTTTGTTTCCTTCTCTCCTGACACCCTCGCAAACGACTGAATTACCTTCTATGCCTCCTGTAACACTTCTTGGTGATTTCCTCTGCCTAAATACCTAATGCCCCCCCCATGACATGAGCTTTTTCACCCAGGCTGTTTGACTCTTCTTACGCTCCTTTTTTCAGTCACTGCGTGCTACTTTGATTTTCCTCAAAAGTGGCGGCCATTTTATGCAGTCTCCCACTTAAGATTAATTTTTTCGTTGTTCTATGCCCTTATCACAGCGTTTCTTGATTGTCAGGCACATGCGTGCTGTTAATGGTCTGTTCACAGATGACCTTCATTGGAACTAGCCTTCTCTACCACGCAGTTTATTTCCTGTGACGCACGACAGACGGCGTTTTTCTGATCTACTCCTGCTGTTGGTCTTCATTAAACTATGTTTAAATTTTTTGAATTTTACACTTTATGAGCCAATCTGTTCCACATTCTACTCTCACCTCCTCAAGACATTCCTTAATTAAAAATTCCAAATTATTTACGCTCTTTGCCAAGTTTGAAGCTCTCCACTCACCCTTAATTCCGGATACACAATCTACAATGGAATCTTCTGCATCAGCCTCTGGGAAAGCAAACTCCAAAAGACTTAAAGGACCCCCCTCTCCACCTAAGTCACCAATTTCTTTGGAGCTCCTTTTAGAGGAAATAAGAGCTCTCCGCCCCTTCATGGAGGACACCAACGCCAAATTACAAGTCCTCACAGACAATTGGGTGCATATGGATGCAAGAGTCTCTTCTATGGAGCAAAGCATCTCCTCTTTCAAAGAAATGTCCACTAAAGTTTCTCACTTAAACTTGCAGATTTCTTCTCTCCAGAAGCAGGTGGAGGAGCTTGAAAACTGCAATAGAGGCAATAACTTGCGTATTTATGGCCTGGTGGAGGGCTGTGAGGGGACTGATCCCATCGCTTTCTTTAAGTCTTTTCTCCCTAAGCTGTTACATCTCCCAGAGGGTATGGATCTCAACATCGAACGCCCTCATAGACTGGGCTGGCCTCCTTCTATCACTGCCACTCCATCGCGACCAAGAGGAGTTATCATGTACTTTCTTGAATATACTGATCTCTTGAAAGTCTTGTCAGCAGCCAGAGCTTCTCCTCGACTCACTTAGTCCGGATCTTCTTTATTCTTCATGCAGGACTATGCTAAAGCTACAGCGAACCGACGAAAGGCTTTTCTGGACATGCGTGCTGATCTACGAGCCATTGGCGCCAGATATGGCTTATTCCATCCTTGCCTCTTTAAGGTCACCTACAGCAACAAGACTACAGTGTACGAGGATCCTGTTCATCTCCGAAGCTTCCTGAACTCATGCAGATCAACCGAAATGGACACCTCCAATGCTTCTTCTTCCTTTCCTCCCTGATCGCCATGTCTCTCATTTGTGGTTCTCTTTGTTCTACTCTATTATTGTTCGCTTTTTCCCCAGTTCTTCTGCTGTATTGCATGAATCTCTCCTGTTTCATTCCTTTTTGATGTTTCCATACCTGTTGCTTACTGTTGCAATGTTCTTGCAGTGGTGTTGTTTCCTATGTTATGTTCATTGCTTGTATTCTTTTTTGCTGTTTTGATAAAATCAATGTTTCTCCTATATCCTTCTTTACCCTCCACTTACCATTTCCCTCATGTTCCTCATAGGTCAGATTATCCTCATACGGTGTCTTCCCGGTTATGCGCCCCGCTGTCTTCGGATGCCTTGCCTGCTCTTTGTGGTTCCACCTCCCCTCCCTGCTCTTTGTGGTTCCACCTCCCCTCCCCTTGATTCTGGTTTGTTCTTGGTCCTGATCCCTCATTCTGTAGGTATGTTTTCCTCTTTATTGATCTTTATCCTTTCTCTCATGTTCACTTCTATTCCTTTCTTTCATTTACCTTGTTTTTCTTTTTTCTTCGGTGTCTCTGTGTTTTTTCTTTTGCCTCTCTGTCATTACCTTTACTTGAACATTTGCCTTTTATACTGTTACTGTGGGTCATGCTCCCTCTTCTCCTATTCTACAACTTCGATGCCTTCCCTCTTCTCTTCTTTACACTTTTTTCCTTCTTTTTTCACTTTGCAGTGCGCTTCTTTGCTTGTTTTCTTTTTTCTCTCCCTATGATCTCTCTCCAATATTTCTCTCTAATCATCATTATGGTCTTTTACCCCCTTTGGTCTTCCCCATTTGGTCTCTGTATCTGTGATCGGTATCTGTTTTTTCATGTTTGATGTCTGTTAAGATTGTTACGTGGAACGTTAAAGGTCTTCATTCTCCTATTAAGCGTCAAAGAATTTTAACTCATCTTGCTAAATTGAACGTAAATTTTGCTTTCTTACAAGAAACTCATTTGTTTCAGGCTGAATCTCTCAAACTTAAAAGAGGTTGGGTGGGTGAAGTTTTTTATGCTCCTGGGGATGGGAAACGAAATGGTGTGATAATTTTGTGTCGCACGTCCATCTCTTTTTCTTTAGCTGATACAGAATCTGATCCTGATGGTAGATGGGTTTATGTCAAACTCTCTTTAAGGGGTGTTCCACTCTCTCTTTTAAATGTTTATGCTCCCACAAGTGGTGATCCCACTTTTTGGCACACCATGGCTTCGTCCATTACCAAATACTTGGATGATAACTTCATCCTGGCTGGAGATTGTAACCAATCTCTTGATCCTTTTTTGGACAGGCACTCCAAGGTCCCCATTGTCCCTAACAAGCCGCACAAGCTTTTTACACAGGCGATTTCACAACATAGGCTTTTCGATGCTTGGCGTTTATGTAACCCGACTACTAGGGATTTACCTTTTATTCTCCCTCTCACCATTCCCAATCCCGGATTGATTATATTTTTGTCTCTCATCACATCTCCCAATCCCTCACGAATGCAGAAATTGGACCCATTTTGTTATCTGACCACACTCCTGTTTTGATGAATATTGATATTTTACCTAAATCTGTGGGGACCAAACAATGGCGCTTTAATAATTCCCTTCTTTTGGATCCCAAATTTACTGCTTCCTTTTCCAATTTTTCGGCCGAATTTTTGGAGTTGAATGAGACACCTGATGTCCCCAAACACACTATTTGGGATGCTTTCAAAGCTGCGGCAAGGGACTTCATAATTAGCTTTGTAGCTAAGAAACGGAAACTTGCTCGCAACTATGCTGGGGATCTTCTCCGCAACATCAAGAGACTGGAGCACTCCTATTAAACCTCTCACTCACAAGACAGTTTGACCGCCCTTATAGATGCTAAAATGAAATTTAATAAGCAGTCCACAGAGGATGCTTCCTTATTTTTGTTGAAGTCTAGTGCGAAATTTTACGGGGGCAAAAACAAGGTAGGGAAAATGTTAGCTAATTATTTGAAGGTTAAGCACAATAAGTTAAACATTGAAGCTATCTTTGATAATGACTCTGTTCTCAAACATAAAGATGATGACATTTTGTCTGAATTTTCTCGCTTTTATGCTAATCTTTATTCTTCTGATACTCATCCCACTGCTTCATCCCTATCTACTTTTTTCTCTGACATTCGCACACCTCCCACTTTCCCCCTCAATCTAACCTCATTGGAATCTGATATTTCCCAGCATGAACTACTTACAGCCCTGCGACATCTAAAAAAAAGACAAAGCTCCCGGACCAGATGGTTTCACTGTTGAGTTTTACCTTCAATTTTTCAATTTTCTTTTACCTAAATTACACTCTCTTATAGACTCATTCGTTACCTTGGGTAGCTCCTCTGGTACTTTTTCAGATGCTTACATCTGTCTTATTGCAAAAGAGGGGAAGGATACTAGACACTGCAAAAACTATAGACCCATATCATTGGTTAATATAGATTATAAGTTATTCGCCAAGACATTTGCTGTGAGGTTAGACCCTTTTTTGCAAGATTTGCTTGGCCCAGAACAGTCTGGGTTTGTTAAAGGGCGTTTTATATCTAATAATACCAGACTTTTCTTTAATGTTTTATCTAAATCTCCAAGCATCCAACAGTCCTTGGAAGCAATTGCACTAGATGCTGAAAAGCATTTGGTAGGGTAGAATGGACATATCTCTTTTACACACTAAAATGGTTTGGTTTTGGCCCCAAATTTATTTCACTAATTTCCTTCCTTTATTCTAACCCTCGGGCTGCAGTTTGCGCTAATGGTTTAATTTCTTCCTTTTTTAATTTAGCCAGAGGGGTCAGTCAGGGTTGCCCCCTCTCCCCATTTCGTTTCAATTTAGCCTTAGAACCCTTCCTCTCTAAACTTCGTCAAAATCCGGACATCTCTGGTTTTAAGACTCCTCATTGTCATATCAAACTCGCTGCTTATGCAGATGACATTTTACTTTTCATGCCTAACCCTACTATTTCTGTGCCCACCTTTCTCCAGGAAGTCCATAATTATTCTTTGATTTCTGGTTACAAATTGAATAATGATAAGTGCAAAATTTTACCCTTAACAAAATTTACCTTCAAACCTGACTTTGCTGCCTCCAACTTTACTTGAAGCCCCTCTCATATTAATTATTTAGGCTTGCATTTTACTCCCTTAGTCGCAGACACAGTCTCCCTTTGCCTTACTAAATGTTTCCAAAAACTTACAGATTTAACCACAAAATGGCATCCCCTTTACCTGTTCTGGTGGGGTCGCCTTGATACTATTAAGATGATGCTGTCCCCCAAAGTTCTTTATACCATCTCCAATATTCCAGTTCTCATCCCAGCCAATTTTTTAAAAAAGATTAACTCAATCCTTTCTACCTTTCTTTGGAGCAAGAAGAAGCCCAGAATGGCCATTCTTAGATTAATTCGCCCTAAATCAGAAGGGGGTGTTAATTTTCCAGACTTACCCGCATATCACAAGGCTTTCCTTCTGCGGCAAGCCTCTTTCTGGTTGCGTGACCCAGATGACGTCTCTCCTTTATGGGTATCACTTGAGCGTCTTTCCCTTTCTCCTTTCTCTTTTGTCGAATACTTGTCTTTCTCACGCAAGCCGCCCTCGTTATCTACCCCTACAATTAAATTCACTACTAGGGTGCTCCTCTCCTCCTCCCCTGATCCTCCTGCTACACTCACCGAGTTTCTCAATTCTACCATTTGGCATAATAAATATCTATTAATTAATAATAAACCTTTTTATTGGAATTCCTGGAGGCTTCTCTAACTCCATTTTTCTATCCTTCCCAGCTCTTAGTCTCTCCTTTAACTTGCCTGCTTCTTTTGCTCGACAATATTCATTACTTCACACGGTGGTCATGGCGCGACACACTCACTTTGCACAACTCTCATCCCATCCCTTTCTTCTCACCCCTACCTCACAACTTCATTTCTTTTTACACACAACTTCCAGATCATCTGCCATTTACAAGTATCTTCATATTGCAGACTCCGTCAGACCGAGATCCAAGGTAGAAGAACAGTGGGAATCTGATTTCGATACCTCTTGGCCCATTGCTTTGTGGGATAAAATTTGGACCAAACTCCGTAAATCGTCTAGGGCAGCGAACATAACTCAAACTCTTTTCTTCATATACAATAGATTGCTCTTTACCCCACATTATTTGAGCAAGCAATTTTCCGTAGTCTCAGACGTTTGTTGGTCTTGCTCTTCCCCACAAGTCACTTTATTTCACATGTTATTTTCTTGTAAAATTGTTCACGCTTTTTGGATACAAGTTTGGTCCCAAATCAACTTGATTTTCACACTCACATTCCCTTCTCTTTTGCACACATCTGTTTAGGAAGTATCTCTTCATGTTGGGATGATGTTGAGCTCAATGTTAAGATTATTGATTTGCTAATAGTTGTTGCTTTCCAACAGATTTACTGCTAATGGAAGAATTTTTCAAACATTTCTTTTAGGGCATGGTGGTATAATGTTTGCCATAATCATAGGCTGGATACTGCTTTTGTATTTCCTATCCATCTGGCAACAAAGCGTTTGGACCTTTGGCTTCCTACCACTTTATACCTTGATGTATGTTCTAAACGTTCATTTCAACTGTGCCCTACCCAGCAGGAAGTCGCTAAACCTCCTTGATTGCCTTATACGTTCCTTTTTCTTCACTATCCGTTGTATTATCTTTTTTCTGTTATTTGATGTATTCACATTTTTGTAACTCATTTTGCTCATTTGGAGTTTTCTGTAACTATTATTTTACTGCACTGCTTTACTTTACTTGCTTGTTATCATTTTCCCGTTTACTGTTTTTCCACATTGTAATGACACCCTTTATTTGATCAATAACATTTCTTATGAACTTAAAAATATATATATATTCAACAAAAAGTCTTGTTATAACAACACAGTAAATAAATTACCGGACACACACCATTCTTTCTCATGAGAGGAAGGAAAAGTAATACCATGTTGACACCAAAATGTATGAATTGGTATCAAGATAAGGTTGAATGTACTAGAATTTATGATACTGAAGTTAATGTGCATCAGAAAAGTGTTCATAGTCAAGTCTTGACTAAGGCATATCATAATGTAGCCAACAAAACTAAGTCCAAGATTTTCAAAAAGGGTACAGAATTGAAAATGTGTCCAAAGGTTCAGCTTACCTTGGTGCAAAGGGTTGGTGAAGTAAGAGTGATGTGGTAGGTCTCAAGCCAGGACAGGAAGAGATTCTACTAAAAAATGTAGATTCTGATTCTGATTTTGAATCCTGGAACAATATTGATAGCAATGTAGCTCCTAGTTCTAATAAGGATTTCAGTGACAATATTCAGGAAATAGTTTCATCCACATCTCATCCCATATCTGTGCCAGAAAGTTTAGTGAATGATAACAATACTAGTTTACATGTTGTTCAACCAAGAAGTCTGAGACACTCTGAAGGTTCTATATCTAGTGATGAACCAGGTACCAATTCCTTCAGTGAAGACGTGTTACCTAGTACTTCTCATTGTGACCTTAATTCACTTAATAGAAGAATAGTCAAACAACCCAAACACTTTGACGATTTTGTGTTGTATTAAATGTACTGTTTTCCCTTTGTGATTATTGAGATGTTGTGCTAGATATTACCACCTATTGTTCTCGATCTAACTCTATCCCTATTCCTTATCTCACTCTCCTTAAACCTATCACTATCCTTCCCTTCTATGACGTGTCCTCTCTTTCATTCCACTATAAATGTGAGGAAATGGACTGTTCATGCATTCCATCCTTAGAGACGCTTCTTGCCAGTGTCTTGCTTCCCACCTGCGTATGGGCCTTATTGCTGTTAACTTAAAATAAACTTTATTTTCATACATACTCGGACTCCGTGTCTCAACAACGCCCTTATACCCCACTGGCTGTCTTTTCCTCTGTTTGTCTTCCTCTCTTCCCGTTTGCATACCTCTCGTGCACGAGCACATCATTCTACGAACCAAACACCCAGCAGAGGAGGTGATGGCCAGTCAAATGTTTTTTTATTTTTTTTTTTTAATTGGTGCAATGTATACTGCCAGGGGCGTGGCCAGCCCCTCCTCTTCTGCACCCAGGTGGGATTGAAGAATGGTGTTATGTGGAACAAGATGAATCAATTCAGGGGGAGGCAGAGACTTTGGCTTCTCGGCGGAGCTCGCTTTTGGCTCGAGAGTCCCAGACGACCTTGGGCCGAGCCAAAGCCGACCGTCTGCCTGGGACCAGGACCGAGCCTTCAGGGGCCCGCCCGTTTCTAGCACCATAGCCTACTAACTTGCCGTTCACTCTGGGATGGCCCCCTTGG
>NW_028246317.1:332500-509072 GCF_964263255.1 Lissotriton vulgaris | reverse complement strand
TGCATGTAAAAGCAAGGCCAGTGGGAGGATACAGCCTGACAACCAATAGAATTAGGTGAAAGATTAATACTCCACAGACTCAACCATAAGCATATAGACAAAGGTTCAACTAGTGTTTAAAAGAGGTTGGTCAAACACAGCCTGTTGTTGAAAGGAGCAGACCCATACCTCTTTCTCTGTGTCATATGCAAGAGGGTCACTTCGACAGCTGTGCAACCCAAATCTAAAACAAAGCAAGAGCAGTGTGTGTGCCCTGACCGACATGAGGGATGCAGAGCTCTCCAACCGGAAACACGAAGAAATGACACTCTGCAGCCAATAAGGTGGGGGTGAGGGCTGCCCAGCAACCAGCAGGCAGGCTCCTAGCCAGTGGTAAGAGTAGAGCTCCGACTGCAGCCGGCCTGATGGGAGAGCCATAATCTACAGTGACTGTCACAGAGTCATGGGGGAGGCCAGGCACTGCAGCCAGAGCTATGGGAAGAGGCCAGGCACTGCAGCCAGAGTGATGGGGAGAGGCCAGGCACTGCAGCTGGAGTCAGGGGAGAGGCCAGGCACTGCAGCCAGAGCTATGGGAAGAGGCCAGGCACTGCAGCCAGAGTGATGGGGAGAGGCCAGGCACTGCAGCTGGAGTCAGGGGAGAGGCCAGGCACTGCAGCCAGAGTGATGGGGAGAGGATAGGCACTGCAGCCAGAGTAATGGGGAGAGGCCAGGCACTGCAGCCAGAGTGATGGGGAGAGGCCAGGCACTGCAGCTGGAGTCAGGGGGAGGTCAGGCACTGCAGCCAGAGTCATGTGAGAGGCCAGGCATTGCAACCAGAGTAATGGGGAGAGGCCAGGCACTGCAGCCAGAGTGATGGGGAGAGGCCAGGCACTGCAGCCAGAGTGATGGGGAGAGGCCAGGCACTATGGCCAGAGTAAGGGGAGAGGCCAGGCACTACAGCCAGAGTCAGGGGAGAGGCCAGGCACTGCAGGTAGAGTGATGGGAAGAGACCAGGCACTGCAGCCAGATTGATGGGGAGAGGCCAGGCACTATAGCGAGGGTGATGGGAATAGTCCAGGCACTGCTGCTAGAGTGATGAGAGAGGCCAGTCACTGCAGCCAGAGTCAGGGGAGAGTCGAGGCACTGCAACCAGAGTGATGGGAAGAGTACAGGCACTGCAGCCATAGCGATGGGGAGAGGCCAGGCACTGCTGCCAGTGTGATGGTGAGAGGCCAGGCACTGCAACCAGAGTGTGCAGGGCAGACAGACCTCTGTAACCATTCTGTGCAGACAGTGATGGGAGAGACCATTCTGTGCAGACATTGATGGGAGAGACCATTCTGTGCTGACAGTGATGGGAGAGACCATACTGTGCAGACAGTGATGGGGTGAGACCATTCTGTGCAGACAGTGATGGGGTGAGATCATTCTGTGCTGACAGTGACGGGAGAGACCGTTCTGTGCGGACAGTGATGGGAGAGCCCATTCTGTGCAGACAGTGATGGGAGAGACCGTTTCGTTCACACAGTGATGGGAGAGACCATTCTGAGCAGACAGTGATGGGGAGAGACCATTCTGTGCAGACAGTAATGGGGGAGAGACCATTCTGTGCTGACAGTGATGAGGAGAGACCATTCAGTGCAGACAGTGATGGGGAGAGACCATTCTGTGCAGACAGTGATGGGGAGAGACCATTCTGTGCAGACAGTGATGGGGAGAGACCATTCTGTGCAGACAGTGATGGGGAGAGACCATTCAGTGCAGACAGTAATGGGAGAGACCATTCAGTGCAGACAGTGATGGGAGAGACCATTCTGAGCAGACAGTGATGGGGAGAGACCATTCTGTGCAGACAGTGATGGGGAGAGACCATTCTGTGCAGACAGTGATGGGGAGAGCCCATTCTGTGCAGATAGTGATGGGAGAGACCATTTCATTCACACAGTGATGGGGAAGAGACAATTCCCTGCAGACAGTGATGGGGAGAGACCCTTCTGTGCAGGCACTGATGGGAGAGACCATTCTGTGCCGACACTGATGGGAGAGACCATTCTGTGCCGACAGTGATGGGAGAGACCATTCTGTGCCGACAGTGATGGGAGAGACCATTCTGTGCCGACAGTGATGGGAGAGACCATTCTGTGCCGAAAGTGATGGGAGAGACCATTCTGTGCCGACAGTGATGGGAGAGACCAATCTGTGCAGAGAGTGATGGGGGAGAGACCATTCTGTGCAGATAGTGATGGGAGAGACCATTCCGTTCACACAGTGATGGGGGAGAGACCATTCTGTGCAGACAGTGATGGGGGAGAGACCATTCTGTGCAGACAGTGATGGGAGAGATCATTCTGAGCAGACAGTGATGGGGAGAGACCATTCTGTGCAGACAGTGATGGGGAGAGACCATTCTGTGCAGACAGTGATGGGGAGAGCCCATTCTGTGCAGATAGTGATGGGAGAGACCATTTCATTCACACAGTGATGGGGAAGAGACAATTCCCTGCAGACAGTAATGGGGAGAGACCCTTCTGTGCAGGCACTGATGGGAGAGACCATTCTGTGCTGACACTGATGGGAGAGACCATTCTGTGCCGACAGTGATGGGAGAGACCATTCTGTGCCGACAGTGATGGGAGAGACCATTCTGTGCCGAGAGTGATGGGAGAGACCAATCTGTGCAGAGAGTGATGGGGGAGAGACCATTCTGTGCAGATAGTGATGGGAGAGACCATTCCGTCCACACAGTGATGGGGGAGAGACCATTCTGTGCAGACAGTGATGGGGGAGAGACCATTCTGTGCAGACAGTGATGGGAGAGACCATTCTGTGCAGACAGTGATGGGAGAGACTCGAGGTTGTATTGTCACAGTGATGGATGAGGGAGAGAAACGACTCTGCAGTCAGAGTAATGGGGGGGGAGGGAGGGGCCAGACCCTGCATATGGAGTAATGGAGAGGGAAACCAGACTCTGCATATGGAGTAATGGAAAGGGAAACCAGACTCTGCATATGGAGTAATGGGAAGGGAAAGCAGACTCTGCATATGGAGTAATGGGGAGGTAAACCAGACCCTGCATCTAGAGTAATGCAGGGGAGGTGGGGACCAGACCCCTACATATGGAGTAATGGAGAGGGAAACCAGACTCTGCATATGGGGTAATGGAAAGGGAAACCAGACTCTGCATATGGAGTAATGGGGAGGGAAACCAGACCCTGCATATGGAGTAATGGGAAGGGAAAGCAGACTCTGCATATGGAGTAATGGGGTGGTAAACCAGACCCTGCATCCAGAGTAATGCGGGGGAGGTGGGGACCAGACCCTGCATATGGAGGAATGGAGAGGGAAACCAGACTCTGCATATGGAGTAATGGAAAGGGAAACCAGACTCTGCATATGGAGTAATGGGGAGGGAAACCAGACCATGCAGTCAGAGTAATGGGGCAGGAAACCAGACCCTGCATATGGAGTAATGGAGAGGGAAACCAGACTCTGCATATGGAGTAATGGGAAGGGAAAGCAGACTCTGCATATGGAGTAATGGGAAGGGAAACCAGACCCGGCACCCAAAGTAATGGAGAGGGAAACCAGACTCTGCAGTCAGAGAAATGGTGAGGGAAATCAGACCCTGCATATGGAGTAATGGAGATAGGCCAGGCACTGCAGCCAGAGTCAGGGGAGAGGCCAGGCACTGCAGCCAGAGTCAGGGGAGAGTCCAGGCAATGCAGCCAGAGTCATGTGAGAGGCCAGGCACTGCAACCAGAGTGATGGGAAGAGTCCAGGCACTGCAGCCAGAGTGATGGGAAGAGTCCAGGCACTGCAGCCAGAGTGATGGGGAGAGGCCAGGCACTGCAGCCAGAGTGATGGGGAGAGGCCAGGCACTTCAGCCAGAGAGATGGGAAGAGGCCAGGCACTGCAACCAGAGTGATGGGGAGAGGCCAGGCACTGCAGCCAGAGAGATGGGGAGAGGCCAGGCACTGCAGCCAGAGTGATGGGGAGAGGCCAGGCACTGCAGCCAGAGTGAAGGGGAGAGGCCAGGCACTGCAGTCAGAGTGATGGGGATAGGCCAGGCCATGCGGCAGAGTGATGGGGAGAGGCCAGGCACTACAGCCAGAGTCAGGGGAGAGTCCAGGCACTGCAGCCAGAGTGATCAGGAGAGATCAGGCACTGCAGCCAGATTGATGGGGAGAGGCCAGGCACTGCAGCCAGGGTGATGGGAATAGTCCAGGCACTGCCGCCAGAGTCGACAGGAGAGGCCAGTCACTGCAGCCAGAGTGATGGGAAGAGTCCAGGCACTGCAGCCAGAGTCAGGGGCGAGGTCACACATTGCCACCAGTCAGGGGGGAGGCCAGGCACTGCAGCCAGAGTCATGTGAGAGGCCAGGCATTGCAACCAGAGTAATGGGGAGAGGCCAGGCACTGCAGCCAGAGTGATGGGGAGAGGCCAGGCACTGCAGCCAGAGTGATGGGGAGAGGCCAGGCACTACGGCCAGAGTAAGGGGAGAGGCCAGGCACTACAGCCAGAGTCAGGGGAGAGGCCAGGCACTGCAGGTAGAGTGATGGGAAGAGACCAGGCACTGCAGCCAGATTGATGGGGAGATGCCAGGCACTATAGCGAGGGTGATGGGAATAGTCCAGGCACTGCTGCTAGAGTGATGAGAGAGGCCAGTCACTGCAGCCAGAGTCAGGGGAGAGTCGAGGCACTGCAACCAGAGTGATGGGAAGAGTACAGGCACTGCAGCCATAGCGATGGGGAGAGGCCAGGCACTGCTGCCAGTGTGATGGTGAGAGGCCAGGCACTGCAACCAGAGTGTGCAGGGCAGACAGGCCTCTGTAACCATTCTGTGCAGAGAGTGATGGGAGAGACCATTCTGTGCAGACATTGATGGGAGAGACCATTCTGTGCTGACAGTGATGGGAGAGACCATACTGTGCAGACAGTGATGGGGTGAGACCATTCTGTGCAGACAGTGATGGGGTGAGATCATTCTGTGCTGACAGTGATGGGGTGAGATCATTCTGTGCTGACAGTGATGGGGTGAGACCATTCTGTGCAGACAGTGATGGGGTGAGACCATTCTGTGCCGACAGTGACGGAGAGAGACCATTCCGTGCAGACAGTGATGGGGAGAGACCATTCTGTACAGACAGTGATTGGAGAGACCCTTCTGCGCAGACAGTGATGGGGAGAGACCCTTCTGCGCAGACAGTGATGGGAGAGACTATTCTATGCAGAGAGTGATGGGGGAGAGACCACTCTGTGCAGATAGTGATGGGAGAGACTATTCCGTTCACACAGTGATGGGGAGAGACCATTCTATGCAGACAGTGATGAGAAGAGACCATTATGTGCAGATGCCAGTGATGGGAGAGCCCATTCTGTGCAGACAGTGATGGGAGAGACCGTTTCGTTCACACAGTGATGGGAGAGACCATTCTGAGCAGACAGTGATGGGGAGAGACCATTCTGTGCAGACAGTAATGGGGGAGAGACCATTCTGTGCAGACAGTGATGGGGAGAGACCATTCTGTGCAGAGAGTGATGGGGGAGAGACCATTCTGTGCAGATAGTGATGGGAGAGACCATTCCGTTCACACAGTGATGGGGGAGAGACCATTCTGTGCAGACAGTGATGGGGGTGAGACCATTCTGTGCAGACAGTGATGGGAGAGACCATTCTGAGCTGACAGTGATGGGGAGAGACCATTCTGTGCAGACAGTGATGGGGAGAGACCATTCTGTGCAGACAGTGATGGGGAGAGCCCATTCTGTGCAGATAGTGATGGGAGAGACCATTTCATTCACACAGTGATGGGGAAGAGACAATTCCTTGCAGACAGTGATGGAGAGAGACCCTTCTGTGCAGGCACTGATGGGAGAGACCATTCTGTGCTGACACTGATGGGAGAGACCATTCTGTGCCGACAGTGATGGGAGAGACCATTCTGTGCCGACAGTGATGGGAGAGACCATTCTGTGCCGAGAGTCATGGGAGAGACCAATCTGTGCAGAGAGTGATGGGGGAGAGACCATTCTGTGCAGATAGTGATGGGAGAGACCATTCCGTTCACACAGTGATGGGGGAGAGACCATTCTGTGCAGACAGTGATGGGGGAGAGACCATTCTGTGCAGACAGTGATGGGAGAGACCATTCTGTGCAGACAGTGATGGGAGAGACTCGAGGTTGTATTGTCACAGTGATGGATGAGGGAGAGAAACAACTCTGCAGTCAGAGTTATGGGGGGGGGGGGGGGGGGGGAGGGGCCAGACCCTGCATATGGAGTAATGGAGAGGGAAACCAGACTCTGCATATGGAGTAATGGAAAGGGAAACCAGACTCTGCATATGGAGTAATGGGAAGGGAAAGCAGACTCTGCATATGGAGTAATGGGGAGGTAAACCAGACCCTGCATCCAGAGTAATGCAGGGGAGGTGGGGACCAGACCCCTACATATGGAGTAATGGGAGAGACCATTCTGTGCAGACAGTGATGGGAGACACCATTCTGTGCAGACAGTGATGGGAGACACCATTCTGTGCAGGCAATTATGGGCAGAGACCATACTGTCCAGACAGTGATGGGAGAGACCATACTGTGCAGACAGTGATGGGAGAGACCATTCTGTGCAGACGGTGATGGGAGACACCATTCTGTGCAGAAGGTGATGGGAGACACCATTCTGTGCAGACAGTGATGGGGAGACACCATTCTGTGCAGACAGTGATGGGGAGACACCATTCTGTGCAGACAGTGATGGGAGACACCATTCTGTGCAGACAGTGATGGGGAGAGACCATTCTGTGCAGACAGTGATTGGATAGACCATTCTTTGCAGACAGTGATGGGAGAGACCATTCTGTGCAGACAGTGATGGGAGAGACCATACTGTGCAGACAGTGAGGGGAGAGACCATTCCGTTTACAAATAAATGGGGAGAGACCATTCCGTGCAGACAGTGAGGGGGAGAGACCATTTCGTGCAGACAGTGATGGGGTGAGACAATCGTTGCAGACAGGGATGAGGAGAGACCATTCTGTGCAGACAGTGATGGGGAGAGACCATTCTGTGCAGACAGAGATGGGGTGAGACCATTCTGTGCAGACAGTGATGGGGTGAGACCATTCTGTGCAGACAGTGATGGGGTGAGACCATTCTGTGCAGACAGTGATGGGGGGGAGACCATTCTGTGCAGACAGTGAAGGGGGAGACCATTCTGTGCAGACAGTGAAGGGGGAGACCATTCTGTGCAGACAGTGATGGTGTGAGACCATTCTGTGCAGACAGTGATGGGGTGAGAAGGTTCTGTGCAGACAGTGATGTGGTGAGAAGGTTCTGTGCAGACAGTAATTGGAGAGACCGTTCTTTGCAGTGATGGGTGAGACCATTCTGTGTCGACAGTGATGGGGAGAGACCATTCTGTGCAGACAGTGATGGGGAGACACCATTCTGTGCAGACAGTGATGGGAGAGACCATTCTGTGCAGAGAGTGATGGGAGACACCATTCTGTGCAGATAGTGATGGGAGAGACCATTCTTTGCAATCATTGATGGGAGAGACCATTCCATGCAGACAGTGATGGGTGAGACCATTCTTTGCAGACAGTGGTGGGAGACACCATTCTGTGCAGACAGTGATGGGGAGAGACCATTCTGTGCACACAGTGATGGGGAGAGACCATTCTGTGCACACAGTGATGGGGAGAGACCATTCTGTGCACACAGTGATGGGGAGAGACCATTCTGTACAGACAGTGATGGGGAGAGACAATTCTGTGCAGACAGTGATTGGGGAGACCATTCTGTACAGACAGTGATGGGTAACACCATTCTGTGCAGACAGTGATGGGAGACACCATTCTGTGCAGACAGAGATGGGGGATACCATTCTGTGCAGACAGAGATGGGAGATACCATTCTGTGCAGACAGTGATGGGGAGAGACCATTCTGTGCAGACAGTGATGGGGATAGACCATTCTGTGCAGACAGTGATGGGTGAGACCATTCTGTGCAGACACTGATGGGGAGACACCATTCTGTGCAGACAGTGATGGGAGATACCATTCTGTGCAGACAGTGATGGCTGAGACCATTCTGTGCAGACAGTGATGGGTGAGACAATTCTTTGCAGACAGTGATGCGAGACACCATTCTGTGCAGACAGTGATGGGGAGAGACCATTCTGTGCAGACAGTGATGGGGAGAGACCATTCTGTGCACACAATGATGGGGAGAGACCATTCTGTGCAGAGTGATGGGAGAGACCATTCTGTGCAGACAGTGATTGGAGAGACCATTCTGTGCAGACAGTGATGGGAGAGACAATTCTGTGCAGACAGTGATGGGAGAGACCATTCTTTGCAGACAGTGATGGGGTGAGACCATTCTGTGTAGACAGTGATGGGGTGAGAAGGTTCTGTGCAGACAGTGATGGGGTGAGAAGGTTCTGTGCAGACAGTGATGGGGTGAAAAGGTTCTGTGCAGACAGTGATGGGGTGAGAAGGTTCTGTGCAGACAGTGATGGGGTAAGAAGGTTCTGTGCAGACAGTGATGGGGTGAAAAGGTTCTGTGCAGACAGTAATGGGAGAGACCGCTCTTTGCAGTGATGGGTGAGACCATTCTGTGCCGGCAGTGATGGGGAGAGACCATTCTGTGCAGACAGTGATGGGGAGAGACCATTCTGTGCAGACAGTGATTGGAGAGACCATTCTGTGGAGACAGTGTTGGGAGAGCCCATTCTGCATATGGAGTAATGGAAAGGGAAACCAGACTCTGCATATGGAGTAATGGGAAGGGAAAGCAGACTCTGCATATGGAGTAATGGGGAGGTAAACCAGACCCTGCATCCAGAGTAATGCAGGGGAGGTGGGGACCAGACCCCTACATATGGAGTAATGGAGAGGGAAACCAGACTCTGCATATGGGGTAATGGAAAGGGAAACCAGACTCTGCATATGGAGTAATGGGGAGGGAAAGCAGACCCTGCATATGGAGTAATGGGAAGGGAAAGCAGACTCTGCATATGGAGTAATGGGGTGGTAAACCAGACCCTGCATCCAGAGTAATGCGGGGGAGGTGGGGACCAGACCCTGCATATGAAGGAATGGAGAGGGAAACCAGACTCTGCATATGGAGTAATGGAAAGGGAAACCAGACTCTGCATATGGAGTAATGGGGAGGGAAACCAGACCATGCAGTCAGAGTAATGGGGCAGGAAACCAGACCCTGCATATGGAGTAATGGAGAGGGAAACCAGACTCTGCATATGGAGTAATGGGAAGGGAAAGCAGACTCTGCATATGGAGTAATGGGAAGGGAAACCAGACCCGGCACCCAAAGTAATGGAGAGGGAAACCAGACTCTGCAGTCAGAGAAATGGTGAGGGAAATCAGACCCTGCATATGGAGTAATGGAGATAGGCCAGGCACTGCAGCCAGAGTCAGGGGAGAGTCCAGGCACTGCAGCCAGAGTCATGTGAGAGGCCAGGCACTGCAACCAGAGTGATGGGAAGAGTCCAGGCACTGCAGCCAGAGTGATGGGAAGAGTCCAGGCACTGCAGCCAGAGTGATGGGAAGAAGCCAGGCACTACAGCCAGAGAGATGGGGAGAGGCCAGGCACTGCAGCCAGCGTGATGGGGAGAGGCCAGGCACTTCAGCCAGAGAGATGGGAAGAGGCCAGGCACTGCAACCAGAGTGATGGGGAGAGGCCAGGCACTGCAGCCAGAGAGATGGGGATAGGCCAGGCCATGCGGCAGAGTGATGGGGAGAGGCCAGGCACTACAGCCAGAGTCAGGGGAGAGGCCAGGCACTGCAGCCAGAGTGATCAGGAGAGACCAGGCACTGCAGCCAGATTGATGGGGAGAGGCCAGGCACTGCAGCCAGGGTGATGGGAATAGTCCAGGCACTGCCGCCAGAGTCGACAGGAGAGGCCAGTCACTGCAGCCAGAGTGATGGGAAGAGTCCAGGCACTGCAGCCAGAGTCAGGGGCGAGGTAACACATTGCCACCAGTCAGGGGGGAGGCCAGGCACTGCAGCCAGAGCGATGGGGAGAAGCCAGACACTGAAGCCAGAGTGATGGGGAGAGGCCATGCATTGCAGCCAGAGTCAGGGGAGAGGCCAGGCACTGCACCCAGAGTGATGAAAAGAGTCCAGGCACTGCAGCCAGAGTGATGGGGAGGCCAGGCACTGCAGCCAGAGCGATGGGGAGAGGCCAGGCACTGCAGCCAGAGTGATGGGGAGAGGCCAGGCACTGAAACCAGAGTAATGGGAAGAGTCCAGGCACTGCAGCCAGAGCGATGGGGAGAGGCCAGGCACTGCAGCCAGAGTGATGGGAAGAGGCCAGGCACTGCAGCCAGTCAGGGGAGAGGCCAGGCACTGCAACCAGAGTGATGGAGAGAGTCCAGGCACTGCAGCCAGAGTGATGGGGATAGGCCAGGCACTTTCAGCGAGAGTGATGGGGATAGGCCAGGCACTGCAGCCAGAGTAATGGGGAGAGGCCAGGGACTGCGGCCAGAGCGATGGGGAGAGGCCAGGCACTACAGCCAGAGTCAGGGGAGAGGCCAGGCACTGCAGCCAGAGTGATTGGAAGAGGCAAGGTACTGCAGCCAGAGTCAGGGGAGAGGCCAGGCACTGCAACCAGAATGATGGAAAGAGTCCAGGCACTGCGGCCAGGGTGATGGGAATAGTCCAGTCATTGCAGCCAGAGTGATGGAAAGAGTCCAGGCACTGCAGCAGAGTGAAGGGGAGGGGCCAGGCACTGCAGCCAGAGTGAAGGGGAGAGGCCAGGCACTGCAGCCAGAGTCAGCGGAGAGGCCACACACTGCCACCAGAGTCCGGTGGGAGGCCAGGTACTGCAGCCAGAGTCAGGGGAGAGGCCAGGCACTGCAACCAGAGCGATGGGAAGAGTCCAGGCACTGCAGCCAGAGTGATGGGCAGAAGCCAGGCACTACAACCAGAGTGAGGGGGAGAGGCCAGGGACTGCAGCCAGAGTGATGGGGAGAGGCCAGGCACTGCAGCCAGAGTGTTCAGGGCAGACAGGCCTCTGTAACCATTCAGTGCAGACAGTGATGGGACAGACCATTCTGTGCAGACAGTGATGAGAGAGACCATTCTGTGCTGACAGTGATGGGGAGAGACAATTCTGTGCAGACAGTGATGGGAGACACCATTCTGTGCAGACAGTGACGGAGACACCATTCTGTGCAGACAGTGACGGAGACACCAATCCATGCCGACAATGACGGGGAGAGACCATTCTGTGCAGACAGTGATGGGCAGAGACCATTTTTTGCAAACAGTGATGGGGAGAGACCATTCTGTGCAGACAGTGATGGGAGAGACCATACTGTGCAGACAGTGATGGGGAGAGACCATTCTGTGCAGACAGTGATGGGGAGAGACCATTCTGTGCAGACAGTGATGGGGAGAGACCATTCTGTGCAGACATTGATGGGGAGAGACCATTCCGTTTACACAGAGATGGGGAGAGACCATTCCGTGCAGACAGTGATGGGGAGATCCATTCTGTGCACATAGTGAGGGGGTGAGACAATCGTTGCAGACAGTGATGGGGAGAGACCATTCTGTGCAGACGGTGATGGGGAGAGACCATTCTGTGCAGACAGCGATGGGGTGAGACCATTCTGTGCAGACAGTGATGGGGTGAGACCATTCTGTGCAGACAGTGATGGGGTGAGACCATTCTGTGCAAACAGTGACGGGAGAGACCATTCTGTGCAGACAGTGATGGGGTGAGACCATTCCATGCCGACAGTGATAGGGAGAGACCATTCTGTGCAGACAGAGATGGGGTGAGACCATTCTGTGAAGACAGTGATGAGGTGAGACCATTCTGTGGAGACAGTGATGGGGTGAGACCATTCTGTGCAGACAGCGATGGGGTGAGACCATTCTGTGCAGACAGCGATGGGGTGAGACCCTTCTGTGCAGACAGCAATGGGGTGAGACCATTCTGTGCAGACAATGATGGGGTGAGACCATTCTGTGCAGATAGTGAGGGGGTGAGACCATTCTGTGCAGACAGTGATGGGGTGAGACCATTCTGTGCAGATAGTGATGGGGAGAGACAATTCTGTGCAGACAGTGATTAGGGAGACTATTCTGTGCAGACAGCGATGGGAGAGACCACTTTGTGCAGACAGTGATGGGAGAGACCATTCTGTGCTGACAGTGATGGGAGAGACCATTCTGTGCAGACAGTGATGGGTAGAGATCATTCTGTGCAGACAGTGATGGGGAGAGACCATTCTGTGCCGACAGTGATGGGAGAGACCATTTTGTTCACGCAGAGATGGGGAAGAGACTATTCCGTGCAGACAGTGATGGGAAGAGACCCTTCTGTGCAGGCACTGATGGGAGAGACCATTCTGTGCCGACAGTGATGGGAGAGACCATTCTGTGCCGACAGTGATGGGAGAGACCATTCTGTGCAGAGAGTGATGGGGAGAGACCATTCTGTGCAGATAGTGATGGGAGAGACTATTCCGTTCACACAGTGATGGGGAGATACCATTCTGTGCAGACAGTAATGGGGGAGAGACCATTCTGTGTAGACAGTGATGGGGAGAGACATTTCAGTGCAGACAGTTATGGGAGAAACCATTCAGTGCAGACAGTGATGGGAGAGACCATTCTGTGCAGACAGTGATGGGAGAAACCATTCTGAGCAGACAGTGATGGGAGAGACCATTCCGTGCAGACAGTGATGGGGAGAGACCATTTCGTTCACACAGTGATGGGAAAGAGACAATTCCCTGCAGACAGTGATGGGGAGAGACCCTTCTGTGCAGGCACCGATGGGAGAGACCATTCTGTGCCGACAGTGATGAGTAGAGACCATTCTGTGCAGATGACAGTGATGGGAGAGACCATTCTGTGCCGACAGTGAAGGGAGAGACCATTCTGTGCCGACAGTGAGGGGAGAGACCATTCTGTGCCGACAGTGAAGGGAGAGACCATTCTGTGCAGACAGTGATGGGAGAGACCATTCTGTGTAGAGAGTGATGGGGGAGAGACCATTCTGTACAGATAGTGATGGGAGAGACCATTCCGTTCACACAGTGATGGGGGGGGAGACCATTCCGTGCAGACAGTGATGGGGGAGAGACCATTCTGTGCAGACAGTGATGGGGGAGAGACCATTCTGTGCAGACAGTGATGGGGGAGAGACCATTCTGTGCAGACTTTGATGGGGGAGAGACCATTCTGTGCAGACAGTGATGGGAGAGACTCGAGGTTGTATTGTCACAGTGATGGATGAGGGAGAGAAACGACTCCGCAGTCAGAGTAATGGGGGGGGGAGGGAGGAGCCAGACCCTTCATATGGAGTAATGGGGAGGGAAACCAGACCCAGCATATGGAGTAATGGAGAGGGAAACCCGACCCTGCATATGGAGTAATGGAAAGGGAAACCAGACTCTGCATATGGAGTAATGGGAAGGGAAAGCAGACTCTGCATATGGAGTCATGGGGAGGGAAACCAGACCTTGCAGCCAGAGTAATGCAGGGGAGGTGGGGACCAGACCCTACATATGGAGTAATGGAAAGGGAAACCAGACTCTGCATAAGGAGTAATGGGAAGGGAAAGCAGACTCTGCATATGGAGTAATGGGGAGGGTAACCAGACCCTACATCCAGAGTAATGGAGAGGGAAACCAGACCATGCAGTCAGAGAGTAATGGGACGGGAAACCAGACCCTGCATCCAGAGTAATGGGGAGGGAAACCAGACCCTGCATATGGAGTAATGGAGAGGGAAACCAGACTCTGCATACTGAGTAATGGGAAGGGAAATCAGACCCTGCATAAGGAGTAATATAGATAGGCCAGGAACTGCAGCCAGAGTCAGGGGAGAGTCCAGGCACTGCAGCCAGAGTCAGGGGAGAGTCCAGACACTGCAGCCAGAGTCAGGGGAGAGTCCAGGCACTGCAGCCAGAGTCATGTGAGAGGCCAGGCACTGCAACCAGAGTGATGGGAAGAGTCCAGGCACTGCAGCCAGAGTGATGGGAAGAGTCCAGGCACTGCAGCCAGAGTGATGGGAAGAGTCCAGGCACTGCAGCCAGAGTGATGGGGAGAGGCCAGGCACTACAGCCAGAGAGATGGGGAGAGGCCAGGCACTGCAGCCAGAGTGATGGGGAGAGGCCAGGCACTTCAGCCATAGAGATGGGGAGAGGCCAGGCACTGCAGCCAGAGTGATGGGGAGAGGCCAGGCACTGCATCCAGAGTGATGGGGAGAGGCCAGGCACTGCAGCCAGAGTGATGGGGAGAGGCCAGACACTACAGCCAGAGTGATCAGAAGAGACCAGGCACTGCAGCCAGATTGATGGGGAGAGGCCAGGCACTGCAGCCAGGGTGATGGGAATAGTCCAGGCACTGCCGCCAGAGTGACGGGAGAGGCCAGTCACTGCAGCCAGGGTGATGGGAAAAGTCCAGGCACTGCAGCCAGAGTGATGGGGAGAGTCCATGCACTGCAGCCAGAGTAATGGGGAGAGGCCAGGCACTGCAGCCAGAGTCAGGGGCGAGGTCACACACTGCCACCAGTCAGGGGGGAGGCCAGGCACTGCAGCCAGAGCGATGGGGAGAAGCCAGACACTGAGGCCAGTGTGATGGCTAGAGGCCATGCACTGCAGCCAGAGTCAAGGGAGAGGCCAGGCACTGCAACCAGAGTGATGGAAAGAGTCCAGGCACTGCAGCCAGAGTGAAGGGGAGAGGCCAGGCACTGCAGCCAGAGCGATGGGGAGAGGCCAGGCACTGCAGCCAGAGCGATGGGGAGAGGCCAGGCACTGCAGCCAGTCAGGGGAGAAGCCAGGCACTACAGCCAGAGTCAGAGGAGAGGCCAGGCACTGCAGCCAGAGCGATGGGGAGAGGCCAGGCACTGCAGCCAGAGTAAGGGGAATGGCCTGGCACTGCAACCAGAGTGATGGAAAGAGTCCAGGCACGGCAGCCAGAGTGATGGGGATAGGCCAGGCACATTCAGCCAGAGTGATGGGGATAGGGCAGGCACTGCAGCCAGAGTAGGCACTGCAGCCAGAGTAAATGGCGAGAGGCCAGGCACTGCAGCCAGAGCGATGGGGAGAGGCCAGGGACTGCAGCCAGAGTGATGGGAAGAGACCAGGCACTGCAGCCAGATTGATGAGGAGAGTCCAGGCACTGGAGCCAGAGTGATGGGAAGAGGCCGGGCACTGCAGCCAGAGTCAGGGGAGAGGCCAGGCACTGCAACCAGAGTGATGGAAAGAGTCCAGGCACTGCAGCCAGAGTCAGGGGAGAGTCCAGGCACTGCAGCCAGAGTCATGTGAGAGGCCAGGCACTGCAACCAGAGTGATGGAAAGAGTCCAAGAACTGCAGCCAGAGTGATGGGGAGAGGCCAGGCACTGCAGCCAGAGTGATGGGAAGAGGCCAGGCACTGCAGCCAGAGTCGGGGGAGAGGCCAGGCACTGCAGCCAGAGTGATGGAAAGAGTCCAGGCACTGCAGCCAGAGTGATGGGGATAGGCCAGGCACTTTCAGCCAGAGTGATGGGGATAGGCCAGGCACTGCAGCCAGAGTAATGGCGAGAGGCCAGGGACTGCAGCCAGAGCGATGGGGAGAGGCCAGGGACTGCAGCCAGAGTGATGGGAAGAGACCAGGCACTGCAGGCAGATTGATGGGGAGAGTCCAGGCACTGCAGCCAGAGTGATGGGAAGAGGCCAGGCACTGCAGCCAGAGTCAGGGGAGAGGCCAGGCACTGCAACCAGAGTGATGGAAAGAGTCCAGGCACTGCAGCCAGAGTCAGGAGAGAGGCCAGGCACTGCATCCAGAGTGATGGAAAGAGTCCAGGCACTGCAGCCAGAGTGATGGGGATAGGCCAGGCACTTTCAGCCAGAGTGATGGGGATAGGCCAGGCACTGCAGCCAGAGTAATGGGGAGAGGCCAGGAACTGCAGCCAGAGCGATGGGGAGAGGCCAGGGACTGCAGCCAGAGTGATGGGAAAAGACCAGGCACTGCAGCCAGGGTGATGGGAATAGTCCAGGCACTGCCGCCAGAGTGGTACTGCCGCCAGAGTGGTGGGAGAGGCCAGTCACTGCAGCCAGAGTGATGGGAAGAGGCCAGGCACTGCAGCCAGAGTCAGGGGAGAGGCCAGGCACTGCAACCAGAGCGATGGGAAAAGTCCAGGCACTGCAGCCAGAGTGATGGGCAGAGGCCAGGCACTACAACCAGAGTGATGGGGAGAGGCCAGGGACTGCAGCCAGAGTGATGGGGACATGCCAGGCACTGCAGCCAGGGCAGACATGCCTCTGTAACCATTCGGTGCAGACAGTGATGGGAGAGACCATTCTGTGCAGACCGTGATGAGAGAGACCATTCTGTGCTGACAGTGATGGGAAAGACCATACTGTGCAGACAGTGATGGGGAGACACCATTCTGTGCAGACAGTGACGGAGACACCATTCTGTGCAGACAGTGATGGGAGACACCATTCTGTGCAGGCAATGATGGGCAGAGACCATTCTTTGCAGACAGTGATGGGGAGAGACTATTCTGTGCAGACAGTGATTTGAGAGACCATTCTGTGCAGACAGTGATTGGGGAGACCATTCTGTGTAGACCGTGATGGGAGAGACCATTCTGTGCAGACCGTGATGGGAGAGACCATTCTGTGCAGACAGTGATGGGAGAGACCATTCTGTGCAGACAGTGATGGGAGAGACCATTCTGTGCAGTGATGGGGAGATACCATTTTGTGCAGACAGTGATGGGGGAGAGACCATTCTGTGCAGACAGTGATGGTAGAGACCATTGTGTGCAGACAGTGATGGTAGAGACCATTGTGTGCAGACAGTGATGAGGAGAGACCATTCTGTGCAGATGACAGTGTAAATGTAAATGTGAATGTGTTGTATTTGTATAGCGCGAACAGTAACCCGGAGGCATCCCGGCGCTTGTACTCCTACCACAAGGGAACCCCTCCTGGCTTTTCCTTGTGAGGTGTCCACTCCTGGGCATCCCATGGTGAAACCAGGCATCCCTTGTGCATCGGGGGCCGTTGTGGAGACTAAGCAAGCTATTGCCCAGAGTTGCAGCGTGTGGCCCATGCTTAGATTCGGCACTGAGGCGAGAATATCCGGTCAGAGGAATTTAAGCCCGATCCCGCCGAGGTGGGAATCGAACCCTGGTCCCTGGCCAGCACTCTGCATCAAGGTCTGCCGCTCTAACCATTGAGCCACACTTCTCCACTGATGGGAGAGACCATTCTGTGCCGACAGTGATCGGAGAGACCATTCTGTGCAGACAGTGATGGCAGAGACCATTCTGTGTAGAGAGTGATGGGGAGAGCCATTCTGTGCATATAGTGATGGGAGAGACCATTCCGTTCACACAGTGATGGGAGAGACCATTCTGTGCAGACAGTGATGGGAGAGACTCGAGGTTGTATTGTCACATTGATGGATGAGGGAGAGAAATGACTCTGCAGTCAGAGAATGGGGGGGAGGGAGGGGCCAGACCCTGCATATGGAGTAATGGAGATAGGCCAGGCACTGCAGCCAGAGTCAGGGGAGAGTCCATGCACTGTAGCCAGAGTCAGGGGAGAGTCCAGGCACTGTAGCCAAAGTCATGTGAGAGGCCAGGCACCGCAGCCAGAGTGATGGGAAGAGTCCAGGCACTGCAGTCAGAGTGATGGGAAGAGTCCAGGCACTGCAGCCAGAGTGATGGGGAGAGGCCAGGCACTGCAGCCAGAGTGATGGGGAGAGGCCAGTCACCGCAGCCAGAGTGATGGGAAGAGTCCAAGCACTGCAGCCTGAGTGAGGGGGAGAGGCTAGGCACTGCGCAAGAGTGATGGGGAGAGGCCAGGCACTGCAGCCAGAGTGATGGGGAGAGGCCAGGCACTACAGACAGAGTCAGGGGAGAGGCCAGGCACCGCAGCCAGAGCGATGGGCAGAGGCCAGGCACTGTAGCCAGAGTGATGGGGAGAGGCCAGGCACTGCAGCCAGAGTGATGGGGAGGGGGCAGGCACTGCAGCCAGAGTGTTCAGGGCAGACAGGCCTCTGTAACCATTCTGTGCAGACAGTGATGGGGTGAGACCATTCTGTGCAGACAGTGATGGGGTGAGACCATTCTGTGCAGACAGTGATGGGGTGAGACCATTCTATGCTGACAGTGATGGGAGAGACCATACTGTGCAGACAGTGATGGGAGAGACCATACTGTGCAGACAGTGATGGGAGAGACCATACTGTGCAGACAGTGATGGGGAGAGACCATACGGTGCAGACAGTGATGGGAGAGACCATTCTGTGCAGACAGTGATGGGAGACACCATTCTGTGCAGACAGTGATGGGAGACACCATTCTGTGCAGGCAATTATGGGCAGAGACCATACTGTCCAGACAGTGATGGGAGAGACCATACTGTGCAGACAGTGATGGGAGAGACCATTCTGTGCAGACGGTGATGGGAGACACCATTCTGTGCAGAAGGTGATGGGAGACACCATTCTGTGCAGACAGTGATGGGGAGACACCATTCTGTGTAGACAGTGATGGGGAGACACCATTCTGTGCAGACAGTGATGGGAGACACCATTCTGTGCAGACAGTGATGGGAGACACCATTCTGTGCAGACAGTGATGGGAGACACCATTCTGTGCAGACAGTGATGGGAGACACCATTCTGTGCAGACAGTGATGGGGAGAGACCATTCTGTGCAGACAGTGATTGGATAGACCATTCTTTGCAGACAGTGATGGGAGAGACCATTCTGTGCAGACAGTGATGGGAGAGACCATACTGTGCAGACAGTGAGGGGAGAGACCATTCCGTTTACAAATAAATGGGGAGAGACCATTCCGTGCAGACAGTGAGGGGGAGAGACCATTTCGTGCAGACAGTGATGGGGTGAGACAATCGTTGCAGACAGGGATGAGGAGAGACCATTCTGTGCAGACAGTGATGGGGAGAGACCATTCTGTGCAGACAGAGATGGGGTGAGACCATTCTGTGCAGACAGTGATGGGGTGAGACCATTCTGTGCAGACAGTGATGGGGGGGAGACCATTCTGTGCAGACAGTGAAGGGGGAGACCATTCTGTGCAGACAGTGAAGGGGGAGACCATTCTGTGCAGACAGTGATGGGGTGAGACCATTCTGTGCAGACAGTGATGGGGTGAGAAGGTTCTGTGCAGACAGTGATGTGGTGAGAAGGTTCTGTGCAGACAGTAATGGGAGAGACCGTTCTTTGCAGTGATGGGTGAGACCATTCTGTGTCGACAGTGATGGGGAGAGACCATTCTGTGCAGACAGTGATGGGGAGACACCATTCTGTGCAGACAGTGATGGGAGAGACCATTCTGTGCAGAGAGTGATGGGAGACACCATTCTGTGCAGACAGTGATGGGAGAGACCATTCTTTGCAATCATTGATGGGAGAGACCATTCCATGCAGACAGTGATGGGTGAGACCATTCTTTGCAGACAGTGGTGGGAGACACCATTCTGTGCAGACAGTGATGGGGAGAGACCATTCTGTGCACACAGTGATGGGGAGAGACCATTCTGTGCAGACGGTGATGGGGAGAGACCATTCTGTGCACACAGTGATGGGGAGAGACAATTCTGTGCAGACAGTGATTGGGGAGACCATTCTGTACAGACAGTGATTGGGGAGACCATTTTGTGCAGACAGTGGTGGGAGAGACCATTCTGTGCAGACAGTGATGGGTAACACCATTCTGTGCAGACAGTGATGGGAGACACCATTCTGTGCAGACAGAGATGGGAGATACCATTCTGTGTAGACAGTGATGGGGAGAGACCATTCTGTGCAGACAGTGATGGGGAGAGACCATTCTGTGCAGACAGTGATGGGTGAGACCATTCTGTGCAGACACTGATGGGGAGACACCATTCTGTGCAGACAGTGATGGGAGATACCATTCTGTGCAGACAGTGATGGCTGAGACCATTCTGTGCAGACAGTGATGGGTGAGACAATTCTTTGCAGACAGTGATGCGAGACACCATTCTGTGCAGACAGTGATGGGGAGAGACCATTCTGTGCAGACAGTGATGGGGAGAGACCATTCTGTGCACACAATGATGGGGAGAGACCATTCTGTGCAGAGTGATGGGAGAGACCATTCTGTGCAGACAGTGATGGGGAGAGACCATTCTGTGCAGACAGTGATTGGAGAGACCATTCTGTGCAGACAGTGATGGGAGAGACAATTCTGTGCAGACAGTGATGGGAGAGACCATTCTTTGCAGACAGTGATGGTGTGAGACCATTCTGTGTAGACAGTGATGGGGTGAGAAGGTTCTGTGCAGACAGTGATGGGGTGAGAAGGTTCTGTGCAGACAGTGATGGGGTGAAAAGGTTCTGTGCAGACAGTGATGGGGTGAGAAGGTTCTGTGCAGACAGTGATGGGGTGAGAAGGTTCCGTGCAGACAGTGATGGGGTGAAAAGGTTCTGTGCAGACAGTAATGGGAGAGACCGCTCTTTGCAGTGATGGGTGAGACCATTCTGTGCCGGCAGTGATGGGGAGAGACCATTCTGTGCAGACAGTGATGGGGAGAGACCATTCTGTGCAGACAGTGATTGGAGAGACCATT
Organism: Lissotriton vulgaris; assembly: GCF_964263255.1. Lineage (NCBI taxonomy): Eukaryota > Metazoa > Chordata > Amphibia > Caudata > Salamandridae > Lissotriton > Lissotriton vulgaris. The sequence continues at coordinate 488,493 of NW_028246317.1, read as the reverse complement.
CTGTGGAGACAGTGTTGGGAGAGCCCATTCTGTGCAGACAGTGATTGGAGAGACCATTCTGTGGAGACAGTGTTGGGAGAGCCCATTCTGTGCAGACAGTGATGGGAGAGACCATTCTGTGCAGACAGTGATAGGAGAGACCATTCTTTGCCGACAGTGATGGGAGAGACAATTCTGTGCAGACAGTGATGGGTGAGACAATTCTTTGCAGACAGTGATGCGGAGACACCATTCTGTGCAGACAGTGATGGGGAGAGACCATTCTGTGCACACAGTGATGGGGAGAGACCATTCTGTGCACACAATGATGGGGAGAGACCATTCTGTGCAGACAGTGATGGGGAGAGACACTTTTGCGCAGACAGTGATTGGGGAGACCATTCTGTGCAGACAGTGGTGGGAGAGACCCTTTTGTGCAGACAGTGATGGGGAGAGACCATTCTGTGCAGAGTGATGGGAGAGACCATTCTGTGCAGACAGTGATGGGGAGAGACCATTCTGTGCAGACAGTGATTGGAGAGACCATTCTGTGCAGACAGTGATGGGAGAGACCATTCTGTGCAGACACTGATGGGGAGAGACCATTCGTGCCGACAGTAATGGCAAGAGACCACTCCATGCCGACAGTAATGGCAAGAGACCATTCCATGCCGACAGTGACGGGGAGAGACCATTCTGTGCAGACAGTGATGGGGAGAGACCATTCTGTGCAGACAGTGATGGAAGAGACCATTCTGTGCAGACAGTGATGGGTGAGACCATTCTGTGCAGACAGTGATGGGAGACACCATTCTGTGCAGACAGTGATGGGAGATACCATTCTGTGCAGACAGTGATGGCTGAGACCATTCTGTGCAGACAGTGATGGGAGACACCATTCTGTGCAGACAGTGATGGGAGATACCATTCTGTGCAGACAATGATGGGGTGAGACCATTCAGTGCAGACAGTGATGGGAGAGACTATTCTTTGCAGACAGTGATGGGGAGAGACCATTCTGTGCAGACAGTGTTGGGAGAGACCATTTATGCAGACAGTGATGGGAGAGACCATTTATGCAGACAGTGATGGGAGAGACCATTCCGTTCACACAGTGATGGGGAGAGACCATTTTGTGCAGACAGTGATGGGGAGATACCATTCTGTGCAAACAGAGATGGGGGAGACCATTTTGTGCAGACAGTGTTGGGAGAGACAATTCTGTGCAGACAGTGATATAGAGAGACTGTTCTGTGCAGACAGTGATGGGGGAGACCATTCTGTGCAGGCAGTGATGGGGGAGACCATTTTGTGCAGACAGTGTTGGGAGAGACAATTCTGTGCAGACAGTGATGGAGAGAGACTGTTCTGTGCAGACAGTGATGGGGGAGACCATTCTGTGCAGACAGTGATGGGGGAGACCATTCTATGCAGACAGTGATGAGGAGAGACAATTATGTGCAGATAGTGCTGGGAGAGACCATTTATGAAGACAGTGATGGGAGAGACCATTCTGTTCACACAGTGATGGGGAGAGACCATTCTGTGCAGACAGTGATGGGGAGAGACCATTCTGTGCAGACAGTGATGGGGAGAGACCATTCTGTGCAGACAGTGATGGGTGAGACCATTCCGTTTACACAGAGAAGGGGAGAGACCATTCCGTGCAGACAATGATGGGGAGAGACCATTCTGTGCAGATAGTGATGGGGTGAGACCATTCAGTGCAGACAGTCATGGGAGAGACTATTCTGTGCAGACAGTGATGGGGAGAGACCATTCTGTGCAGACAGTGATGGGAGAGACCATTTATGCAGACAGTGATGAGAGAGACCATTACGTTCACACAGTGATGGGGAGAGACCATTTTGTGCAGATAGTGATGGAGAGAGACCATTCTGTGCAGACAGTGATGGGGAGAGACCATTCTGTGCAGACAGTGATGGGGAGAGACCATTCTGTGCAGACAGTGATGGGGGAGACCATTCTGTGCAGACAGTGATGGGGGAGACCATACTGTGCAGATAGTGATGGAGAGAGACCATTCTGTGCAGACAGTGAAGGGAGAGACCATTCTGTGCAGACAGTGATGGGGAGAGACCATTCTGTGCAGACAGTGATGGGGGAGACCATTCTGTGCAGACAGTGATGGGGGAGACCATTCTGTGCAGACGGTGATGAGAGAGACCATTCTGCAGACCCGAGGTTGTACTGTCACAGTGATGACCCTGGATCCAGTGTGATGTGAGGGAGCCCGCTCTGTGCAGAGAGTGACGTGGAAGGCAGCCAGGCTCTGCAGCCAGGTTGGTGGGAGAGACACCAGGCTCTGCAGCTTGGGCGGCACGAGGCTCTGCAGGCACAGTGCTGGGAGAGAGAGTATGATCTGTATCCGGTGTGATGGGGGTGGGGGGAGAGAAATGTCTCAGCCGGGAGTGATTTCACAGATCCTAGGCTGTATGTGGTGGAGGCCAGACACTGTCTATGTAAGTGCAGCCGGGTGGAAGCCAAGGTTAAGGTAGTCGCTTAACTTGTGCATTTCCTTTCTTTTTAGGGTTTTACTGTATCCTCTAAAAACATCCCCATCAACCTTAATAACAGTCTGATTTGATTTTTCCAGTCATTTTGGTGTTTTTATTGCTCTTCTCGTGGTTGCAGCAAGTGTATTTATTAGCCCTCAGATGTTATTGAATATCAAACCATATATCTGGGTTTGGTGGCTCAGTGGACTAATGCGTCCACTTCAGGGGCCTGTGTTCGACATCATGGTCACAGGTTCAAATCCCGGCGGGTCCACTCAGCCTTTCATCCATCTGAGGTCGATAACATGAGTACCATTGAGTTGGGTAACAATAAACATCTCTTATTCAGTGCCAAGATACCTGCGGGTGTACGTGCGCTTTACAAATACATGTGCTTTTATTTTTTTAATATGAATTATATTGACAAACATCTTTTTCAGTGGCACACCACTGGCCCATGCGCACTGGACACTTGAATATTTAGTGATTAAATCAACAAGTGCTGGACGAAAGTTCACAAATTCACGAAAGTCACTGAATGACGCAAGGGCCACTACAGCGCCTGCAATATTTGGTGAACCTTTGTACTGTAGCTCTGAGTTACTCCAGGCAAAGGTCAACTTTGGCAAGTCCCATGATAAATAAAAAACCTGTTTTGATATCCATTTTCATAACTTTATATCTCGTGACCTACCTGAATCACACCAAAGAATTGAGTTTGGGTGGAGATTTCACAAAATGTGGTTCATTTTCTCCAATCTTTACCAAAGTTATTGAGAATGCGACCTGGAATGGGAGTAAATTGCCATCCTTAACTTGAATGACTGTGGCTTTTTAAATAAATTGTCACTGTTACCTGACTCACTGGTACTCCTTTGTTTGACCTTGCAAGGATGAAAAGCTGATTTAGCCCTCCCTCGCCTGCGACTTAAACATTTAATTTGTACATTAGATGGATTAATCCCTGGAGCTACATTTTAAGCTTCAGATGCTACTGTCGAGCTGAGCAGGGCTGCAGCCTTCACGTCTATTTTCGTAAATGTTTTGCTCGGTTGCATCTCCAATTCAAGAGCATTCCTTGGACAAAGCCAATCCAAAACCCACAGCCATTTTTGAGAACCTGGCCCCCTCACTGGTAACATCCCCGCCACTCTTCTCTTTATGCCAAATTTACCAGTATTGGTGATACCTGGGCAAGAAATGAATTGTCTTGTACTGCAAATCGAAATTCAAAAAGTGGAAATTTATCAAGGTGCAAATTTATATGTTGCAAAGTAGAGCTGTTCTGAAACTTAGCTTGAAATACAAATTCTTTCAAAGAGTTGGTCATCTTCGTGCTTCTCCCAATACTTGACCAACTATATGGTAATAAGAAAAATGTATATGTTCCCCACGTTGGTATGGGAGAACTCAGAGCAAAGGTGACCCAGTGACAAACTGTTGTTGCCATCCTTAATTTGTGCCTCTCTCTCAACTAGTGTCAACAGAAGTGGAGACAATTTCTCTAATATTGTCTTAAAATCCCCTCTGATAGATTTACCAATCGTTGGCAACAACACAAAATCAATATTATTACATCTTGCTTTATATTTAAAGACTTAGTGGGAATTTTTTTTCATTTGTAAATTTTCCGGGTACCACTCCCTCGTTTTAGTTCGAACCCTTATGTTTTTGTGGTAGGGGTTGTGTATTGTTTGCCAGCAGTAATTTTTTACATATTCATACCGATGGTTCCTTTGTGGCAAAGCACGTTATTAGTGCGAAAACAACAATTGATGGACATAATGCAGAACAATGTCATACATTCACCCCAGATCAGAGATCTGGGCCTTGTGTTTGCTTTTTTCACCCTAAGTTGGCAGGGTATGCCCAGACGTGGGTTCCTTGCTCACTTTGCCACTGGATTCAAGCTAGCCTGGCTGATGAATGGTGTTACCCAGAAACAGGTCCCAGGATGCTTGTTTCCAGTTCAGGGAAGAACTGGCTTGGCAGTTCGGGCAGAACGGTTTACATGAGGCACAGGTTTAAGACTGATTTGCATACAGCTGGGTCTGAACTGAGGAGGCAAAGTGAGCTAAAGAATGATAATGGATTCAACCCAGATCTGTGACTAGGGGCGAGTGTATGAAAAGTTTCAGCGCTCCGTCCATCATCTCCTTGTGAAAGCTTGTGATTAGTACAGCATGCCTGAGTTTTATGGTGACAATCCTGTGCTAAAGCATATAGACTTTGTTCGGTGGGAACAGTTATCTCAGATGCCACTGGTCCAATATATTTACTATGAAATGTATTGACAAAAGCAGTAGACCCGATATGTAGATTGTAAAAAGCACTTGGTAAAGCCATCAGATGGATTGTCATTACACTGTGTTAAGGCCTGTAGGCAGATACAGCATTACATGCATTTTCATAGCTTACAATAATAATCAAGAGGTCTAGTGTTTGTTGTCTTTCTGACAAAATATTAGAGGAAGAAGATTTGCACTATGAAAATCCTTTTTAAGCCCTGTTAGGAAGAGCTGTACTTTGTTCTGCTAACTGTAGTTTTGAACATATTTCGAATGTTATGACAATATACCTGCTGGTCACCTTGTAGGAAAGCGTATGCTCACTAGAGTAGGCCTAAGTTGGATATGGCGATGAGCCAATGATACAGGCCAGATGTTATCATCAGAAAACGGTATAGACGTTGCCACAGATCTGTAGATGATGTCAAATCATGACAAAAACAGTAGTTTAAAATCATATGTTAAAAATGTTAAAGCCAATAGGCCCATAAGGGTGGTTACACTGTGTTAATTAATGCCTGTAGACATGTTATGGAATCTAACAGGTTACTGTAGTAAGTAAAGATTTTTGTGTTGGATTACTTCCTTTCACAATCCTTGGGGCTAGAAAATATGAAAGGTGAGGTTGTGTACGAGGCCCTAGTAACAAAAGAAAATTAAAAACTCTACATGCATTCAAATACTTAGACGGTCTTTGGGCCAGCCCCATACTGTCTGGGGCGAGTATTAGTCACATTCTGCTTCTCCCATGAAAGCATTCTGCATGTGGCAATATATTAGCCCATTTCTACCACTAACTATATTGCCCTATGAGCTGCAGCATGTTGCCTGGTCACTTGTACACATCTTCCTCAGAACAAGCCAGTTTGACAGTCTACACTAGAGCCACTCCGTCAGTTTTCCATTTTTTCTTTAACACCTTGGCTGCTAGGTGTTTTCCCCTCCCATGCTGACTTTTTTTGATTATCATTTTGCATGACGAGCTCAGCTCGTCATCAGCACAGCTCAACCGTGCCTCATGACGAGCTGAGCTCGTCATGAGCACGGAAGGGGTTAATTCCTTTTTCATTTCCTACCTTTCTGGTTTTCTTTTTAAGGGCATCTTGCAGCCTCTTAAGCAGGCGTGGCTCACATGAATCGCGGGTGGGGGGGTGGTGAGGAAGGTGGGGGTTGGTGTTGCACAGTGGTTCGCGCATGTGGGTGGGGGGGTGGGGGGTTACATTTAAAAAAACATTTTTTAACTTACCTGACTGGGTCCTGCGCCGCTTCCACTCGTGCATGGGTACCTGCTGCTTTCCAGGAAAAGGCATCCTTCCTCCTCTTCTCTAAGCCAATCACAACGCAGCAATAGCAGCGTTGTGATTGGGGCAGACAGCGACCGGTAGGGCGCCTGTAGGTAGGCCATTTTGTCTATATAGGCTGCATGCAGCCTACATAGAGAAAATGTAGAGTGCGCATGACTGGTTTGGTCGGCCCCAGAGGCCGACCAAACAGTCAGGATACTCAGAGTGGTGCAAGCCACTCCTCCACGACTCACCAGCCCCCAACCAGGTATACCCTGCCTTCTGCTTTCTCGCAGCGCGAGAAGCAGTAACATAAAATAGTAAAACTACCATTTTATGTTGCTTTATCTCTGTAGGGTTTTTAGTAAATATGGAAGATTGGGGCTCAACTTTATTAGCGTTCTGTCTACTATGCTCAGAGTATGTATGGGGCTGCCAGGTCGGGGGAAATACCCTGTAACCCCCGCAAATGTGTAAGTCGGAAAAAACACACCAATAATGGGAACACAGTCCTGGGCACACGTGATGCGGATGAACACACGGTGGTAATGTCTCGTATATAATGAATGTCCTTGGTCGACACCAGTATGTTATATAAATGTATTTAATTAATCAAAACAACGAAAAGCAACCAGCCAACACGTGTTTCGTCACATGCGGGAAGTATCCTTTTTCAGGGCTGGGGAGGATACAAAACAATGAGTAAAAAACTGGAGAAACATAAGGTTGGTTGTATCAATCTGAATAAACATACTAAAGGAAAAAAGGTTGGGGTGAGAATCACCAATGGCACGTGGAAACCCTAGGGAGGAAAGTGCACCGGACAAATGCAAACATGACTTGTTCAAGGGACAGGTCCCATGGAGTGTAAAACGTGAAAACGCAAGTGTGGAAGTGAAAGGAACAAATGCGGGATAAGGAAGTGAGCCAACATTGGCAAGTGGTGAAGCATGGTATTTGAAGTGACATCAAACTGTGAGTAGAAGTATACAAGCAAAATTATATATACATGTTTGGTTAAACACACTAAGGTGCAATCTCTGAATTGAATACTGGTATTAAGGAGTGACATCAAATGTTGTATACAAATTTACAAGCGAAAAAACATATTACCGTCAGGCTAAACACACTAAGGAATAGACCTTTGCGTTAAGTTGACATGTCCTAAAGACTGTGTTGCCTACCATTTTATGTTTCTGCTTCTCGCACTGCGAGAAAGCACTAGGGCGACGCTCCTTCACCCTAATGGAGGAACTGCCCCTGCTCTTAAGACCGCCCTACTGGATATCTTGATTGCGTCTCATTTTATCTTCATTGTGTTTTATCCTGTGCAGCCACTAGTTCTAAACTTGTAAGCTATCTTGAGTAGTCACCATGCAGTGGCGTAACAAGACTTGAGCAAGCCCCCCTGCCAAGTATATACAGAGCCCAACTCCCCAAACCCCAGTCCACTATTTAGCCTTTTTGCTGAGGTACCCCTCCCCCCTCCCCCCGGAGCTTGCCCCGCCACTCAGTGTATTATGTTGGCCACTTGGATCAGTACAACAGTGATAAACTACACAATTTAACATTCGAAGGCGGCTTCTCAGTGGTGCAATGTTTGCTGAGTGGCCATCTTTGAAGGGTACTACACATAGTGTATCATTTTTATGCTCTAAAATAGCCAACACGTTGCCTTGTATGTGTATGCTATGTTTGCAATTTAAACCAAAGATATACTATGTACAATATAGCTGAAAGAAGGCCGACCACTGCTATGTTTAATTTAATTTTTGTACTGCATCGGCGGCCAAGGCCAGGTGGTGACATGGTTTCTTTTGCCTGCCTTAATTGTTTTAATTTATCTTCCATATGCTTGTTGAGTGTGTGTCTGCTTTACTATGGAAAGATAAGCGGGTGAATACAAGAATGAGTTAGTGGGAAAATTAATGGATGTATGAATGCAAGGATTTGAGACAAAATGCATATACGTTGACTTCCAAAGAGCCTAAACTCATCAGTTGTAAGCCAGACCTAGTGACTTGCCAATGTATGTTCATTTTTCTTTCTTGTCATTCAAGCAACGAATTATTATAGATCTTGTTTTTTAATTTGTCATAACTACTATTTTCATATTAACAGCTGCAATAATTTGGGAATACATTCATCACTTTAAACCTGCTAATTGTCAATTTAAAATATTTATATTTTTGCATTGATTTATTACTTTAATAATAATTGTGAATGCTGAAACTATAATTATTTGTATTTTCTGTTAATTTCGTAACCCCATACAAGGTATGTGTTGTCCAATTCTCAAACCCACTTCCAGAGTGCAAAGCAAATTGTAGAGTTGCTCCTGGTTATTGACATGGTCTCTTGTTGTCCACGTGGGTTTATGATGCTGTGTAGACGTCTTGCGCAGAGTCCGCTGGTCCACATCCTTTTGCCTGGGCGATAGGCTTGGCTGCAAACTGAGGCTTGTCTTAGGTAAGGCTTGGCTGCTAAGAATCGGTTTGGCCAAACAAGTGTGTGGAGACAGGTCTCTTGTGTTTTCCACACTGGGGTTATTAGCAGAGATCTCAGATTGTCCCACATGTGCCATCAGGATTGGTTAGTAAATTCAGCCAATCGCCTATAAAGGCAGAAGCAGAATTACAACTAACAGGATGCAAAGAACAAAGCAGAAAGATGAACGAGTGAAAACTTGCAACCTTGTATTGATTTACTTGCATGGTCAGTTATCCTTGATGTGTGTTTGTATCGTACCAAGCTCAAGGGCATCTAATCAATGAATCGAGTAGGGAAGTTTATCTGTGCCACAGAATTGAACTAGAGTCGATGTGTCTTACCGTTCATTTTCAGGCCTGGGTACAATTCCACAGTTCCAAATAGGAGAAAAGAGTGCCTGCCTATAGAATGTGTGGTGCTGTACTGTCCGGCTATGGCCAGCCTCATCTAAATACTCACAACATAAGCAATTTTACAGAGCATGATGCTGCCAATGCTCTTCCCTATCAGCTTATGGGCTTGTCTGATTAACCGAACAAGTCTTGCACCTAACTGAATATTTATACACTCAATACACTTTTACTGTGCTATTTGCCATCTCTCAAAATATTTCTCTTAGCAAGGATTTGCAATCTCCTGATAGAGTTTAACAAATGCATGGCAAGTGGGTAATGTTCTCTTTTGACACTTCATAATTGACAACATAAAAACGTAATATTCGTATCTTTCAAAGATATCCTTATTTCAAACATCAATAAGAGCAGTCGGAAACTCAGAAACATCTGCCTTACTCTCTGTAATGATGGAAAGTTAAGGAAGTTATGCTTGAGGCTCTAAAGTCAGCATAAAAACGATTTTGTACAAAAATATCTAAAACATGCTATCGACCTGCAAAGTTGCTTTTAGACATATGTTGCGACCACACTTGCTCCAGCTAAAAGTCTGCAAATAGCTTTCTCAAACAGGTATTTCTGGAACACAAATTAACAGAACAGATGCCATTCTAGATTAATTGCTTTTATGAATTTGATTCATAATCTCTTACTCAAAAAATATTTTAATATACAAAGCATCAAGTTGCAGGGCTTGTGTTGTCATTATAACACCAATCACAAATTGTGGACTAGACTTGTGTGCATCCATTCCCTCCAATTAAAGTATTATTTACCTATTTGTTATCGCTGGCCCATGCTTTGCCTTCAAGACATCCAAGTGAGATGTATCAAAAGTACCATGCATTCTCAAGTATAATTTTTTCAGCTCAAAAGTCAGTGAAGAAGACCTTGGTTTCAGGCTTCTAAAATGCACATCATGAATGGCCCTTCAGTCCACCAATATTATTAAGTAATTATAACTATCAACATTGTCAATTGTCATATTTCCATGTTTTCAATATGATATGCAACCTTTCCTTTTCTCATTAATGATATTTACTAGCTTTAATTATACGGTTATGTTGGTTACTGTAAGGTTCCGTCAAACTACTTTTGCTACTACTCCTAATAACAGCCCAGCTCCAACTAAACCTAAACTCATACTTTAAGCTTCTTTCCTAGTTAACTAGACCCGATTTACTAGCCTGAAGAAGAACTCAAATACCATATTAAACTGCAGGATACTCGATGCAATACGCCTGAAGTAGTCTGCCCATCAGGCATAAATAAAAATGCAAAGAGAAAAATTATGGACAGAATGCAGAACAATGCCATATATTCACCCCAGTACAGAGATCTGGGACTAAATCCATCGTTTTTTTGCTCTCCACGCCATTCCATTTTGGACCCAGCCATATGCAAATCAGTCTTAACTCTGCGCTCAATGGGAACAGTCCAGCCGGAACTGCCAGGCCATGTCCTCCCTGGACTGGAATAAAGCATCCTAAAACCGATTTCTGGCTTTAAGCCCTCATCAGCCAAATTAGCTTGACTCCAGTGTCATGGAGAGCACGAGACCCACGTCTGGGCATACCTGTCTCACTCGGGGTGACAAAGGCAAAAAGAACAAACGATGGACAGAATGTACAACAATGTCATACATTCACCCCAGTACAGAGATCTGGGCCTAAATCCATATGCTTTTTTTTGCTAAAGAATGATGATGGATTCGACCCAGATCTGTGACTGGGAGTGAGTCTCTGAAAAGTTTGAGAGCTCTGTCCATCATCTCCTTGTGTTTGCTTTGTTCACCCTAAGGGGCCGATTAGGATTGCGGTGAATCCGCATCCTCCGGGCCGGTGGAAGCCACCGCCGGGCTGGAGGATGCGGATTCACCGCCTTGGTGAGGGAAAACACCAACCGCCACATTACGATGGCGTTGGGATCAGCGGCGGACGGCAAGTCCGTCCGCCGCTGATCCGCGGTGGGTGTACACAAATATGGTGGCGGTGTCTGCAAGACACCGCCAGTCATATTACGATGCAGGCGGAAAAATGCTTTTCCACGGCGGAAAAGCGTGTGGTCTTTTGTTTTTGGGGGCCCGTTGCGAGCCCCCAGGGTGTTGGGGGGTGCACATGGCCCTGCATTTGCATGCACAATGCGGCAAGCCCGGCGCGGTGCCTGCCGCTTTGTGCATGCAAATGCACAGCATGCATATTTGACTTTGCGGCGGGTGCTGCTTAAAGCAGCACCCGCCGCAATGTTATATATACGGGATGTGACCGCCAGGGTGGCGGTCACATCCTAATTCTAATGGAGGGACTTCCGCTGCCCCTGCGGACGGTTCCTCCACCTCGGGGTGGCGGATAGACGCAGGTCCGTCCGCCATCCTAATAGGCCTCTTCGTTGGCAGAGTATGCCCAGGCGTGGGTCCCTTGCTCACTTTGCCACTGGATTCAAGCTAGCCTGGCTGATGAAGGGTGTTACCCAGAAACCGGTCCCAGGATGCTTGATTCTGGTTCAGGGAAGTCCTGGCTTGGCCGTTTGGGCTGGACTGTTCCCATGAGGCACAGGGTGAAGACTGATTTGCATAGAGCTGGGTCTGAACTTAGGTGGCGAATTGAGCTAAAGAATGTTGGTGGATTCAACCCAGATCAGTTGACTGGGGGTGAGTGTTTGATTTGCTCAAACGCTCCGTCATCCCCTTTTGTATCGCTTTGTTCGCCCTAAGTTGGTAGGGTATGCTCAGACGTGAGTCCCTTGCTCACTTGGACACTGGATTCAAGATAGCCTGGCTGATGAGGATTATGAATCCGAAACCGGTCCCAGGATGCTTGTTTCCGGTCCAGGGAAGACATGGCTTGGCAGTTCGGGCTGGACTGGGGTGGCTGAGTGAGCTAAAGAATGGTGATGGATTAAACCCAGATCAGTTGACTGGGGGTGAGTATTTGATTTGCTCAATCGCCCCGTCCAACATCCCCTTTTGTATTGCTTTGTTCGCCCTAAGTTGGTAGGGTATCTTTGACTGGGCGGAGTGTCTGAAGAGCTTCAGCGCTCAGCGCTCCATCCACCTTCTCCTTGTTTTTTTTTTATAAATAAAAATGCAAAAGAGTATATAATAAAAATGTGTTGTCGTTTAACCTGAACAGTTAAATGCTCACAAATGCCATTGCCAAAAAAAACTCTATAGAAACCAACCTGCTATTTTTTAGTCTGGGCACACCCGCACCGCAGAATGATGTACGCAAATTTGTGAAAGAGAAAAATAAGAAAATCCTTCAAATAATAAAAATATGTAATAACGAATTTAACGCTCAAAAATACAAACTCTACGTTATCCTGTATATGACCATGGGAATATTATGGTTCAATCAACATGCATATGTTTGGTATTATATTTAACTCGCGAAATCTAAAGATGATTTCAGAATGTGTACCAGTAGGCAGATCAGACCTGATCCAACTTTATACTAATTTGGACAACCAGTGGCTTGAACAGTAGACCCATTACACTGAACAAAACACTACGGGGTCACCCTACTGTCAGGAGAGCTGATCCAAACAACTCTAAACCACTCCTGGCAGCAAAAGGATATGAAGAGCCAAACCCTCCTTAACAGCAAATCCTGGTTAGAATGCACCAAGAGGCTTATCGAGTCCAAAGGCACACAGTCAAGTCAAACTTTATTTTTAGCAAAGGCAAATCCCAAACTTAAAATTCACTGCCTAACAGACAGTGGCAGATCTGCAATATCTAATGTTGCTAATGTATCAACGCCTCCTTATAGACAAAAGTCCTAATCTATTTATTTGAGTGGAAACATTGTACTTCAATTCCCTAATCCTTGTCATAAGCACCCTACTTCCTTAAGGCTGCATGTAACAAGTCAAAAAGGCAGCAGACGAGTAGCAATTGTTTAAAACCACAAAACGCCAATAAAGGTGTTAGAATGGAACCAATAACTACCCCTCGTTTGAATTTCTATTACCTTTTGTGACTCTTGGATATGTTTACTGTCTATTTCTATGTTTTTTTCTAGCTGCCTCTTGTGTGAGTTTGCGGATTATTGCATTAAACCCATAGAAATACATGAAAAGACATCTCTTCTGGGCCTTCTCTTCTGTGTTAGGCCTTCAGGAATAGGGGTATGAGAATTTGGAACTTTTCCAATCTCAATGAGCGCTCATGCTGATTCTGTAAACTGGCCTTTGATCCGAGCGAAAGGTAAAAACTCCACTCAATGCTAATAAGTACAGCAAGTCTTTTGTGACTGCGCAAGCCGGAACCTGCTATTGGGGTTACATGCACAAAAAGCACTAACTACAACTCTACTGCCAACAATATATATATATATATTTGTACTTATTGGTTTAAAAGGAAGGACATTATCTAGGTAAACAAGGTTTATGTGCTGCCTTTTCTTAATGAGGTTGCAGTGACATTACTATGGTGGAATGGTTTATTTGTTCAGACATACTGCCTGGTTTGCTTAGGTATTACTGGCCACCAGTAAAACTCCTGCACAATATACAGTGTATCCACACCTCATGCCCGGAGACTATTTCATCATGGATGTTTTAATCAAGTTAGAATGGTCTGATTAGTTGGGTAGCTTTTGTTTTAACAGCTTTTGGAACTGTTTCTCTAAGGATTGTATTTTGCCCTGGGAAGTTATAGTGTTCACCTAATATTATGTACCCTTTTTGGAGAAAAGAATAACTGGCAGATGTATCTCACTCGGTCTCTAGCAGGTTATGTTCTGTTCGACAGCAAGTGTTAGGAGTCATACAACCCTTCAGAGTTTCTCTTAACTGAAGGAATTGATAACTCAGAGCTCCGCCCTTGTAACCCCAAATTAGTATGCCCATACAATAAATTGTATTTTATAATTATACTAGCAGCCCGTCCCGACCTTGTCCGGGAGCAACAGGCTTCCCCGACCCCCGCCCGCCCCGACATTGCCCAGCAGCCCAGGCCTCCCCCCCCGCCTGCCCCGACCCCCGCCTGCCCCGACATGGGTCCCCTTACATCAGCCGCCGCTCCTCCCGCCTGTCCGCTGCTCGCACCGCCGCTGGCCTGTCCGCTGCTCCTCACATCACCGCTCCTCCCCCGCGCCATGTCCGCAGCTCCTCGTCTAGCTCCTGGACGCCGCTCCTCCCCACGTTCCTGACGTGAGCACGTAAGTCGCGGCCGGCGCTACTTCGGAGGGACCACTTTTTTTTTACTGTAAATTTTTTAAATAACGTTTTATTTTAAAATGTATATAGCCTATAACTATCTACACACCCTGACGATTCCAACTGTGTATCGGGTGTGTGGATTGGCACTGTGGTTCCCGAGTTTACCCGCCTCAAAGGCTGAAAGTTCTTCCTTTATTATAGTAGTATAGATTATTGTTTATTGTGCAGTAATGGTTTACAAATCGTATGTATTAGAATTATTATAAGTATTCGAAACAATTAAGCCGTCAATAGGCAAATCAGGGTGATAGATTAGGTAAACCCTGACCATATTTAATCCCACATCCCTCTAAACATAAGTCTAAACATTGTTGTTGGGTCAGCAGTCAAAATGTAGTCATTCAGTAGCTCCCCTCAACGGCCGGCCCATGTGTCTAACTCCACCCCAGCATCGATACCTTATAAAATGTTATCACTAATTGAGTCTTATGGAGTGAGGAGAGGTCATTTGTTCTCAGTCCTGCTTTGCTAAAAAAACAAATGTACAAACAAAGTCACCTTGCAGAAACATACAGAAGCCAATAATACTGCTTCCTTCTTCCTCCCAAAACCGATATCCACAAGGTCATCATCTTTGCAGCCATAAGTGCAATATGCTCACCAGAGAAGTGCAAAGTTTTTCTATTGTATCTTGTTAGTTTGAGTAGTATTAAAGTATGGAATTTCAAAACAGAAAGTTCAAAACATACTGTTACAATTGCAATTCAAATGTTTAGTCAGCTTTTCTAGACTGTATATCTATTACGCAAATTCCTTATCATTACAATTAGGGTTGTACATAATTTGCATTTGTGGAAGTATATGAAATTTTGGATAAATTATGCAAAACAGAGTAATTACACACAATGCAAATGTGTGTTTTAGTGGGAAATGCGGCCTTGTGCTAATTTTCACACAAAAGAGCACAAAAAAATACAAGTACTGCGAACAGCAGCGGCTCACTGTCTGGTCATTTGTGTTATTACTGTGCAAACATGCTACATTTTTACAGTGAATAGTATATAATTACACTATGTGGCGTAAAAGCGTAAATTCTGGTATCTCTCTTAACTAGCATAAAATAAAGTTACCAAAATCTTGCAAGATTATGCCAGCATAATGGACATTTCGCCTAAAATGCAGTGAATATTATCATGCAGTCAGGCCTGCCTTGCATGCAACATATTTGTATATGAAGGAAGTGGTGGCTCCTCTGCTAAGGCGGAGGAGCATTGCCCCACTGCCCTTGGAGCAGTGTAAAAGCAAAAATAAAATGATAGAAGTTATTTCTGTTATTATCATTTTATTTTAGTATCAGCACGTTGGGCTGGACTGGGCTTCCGTGACGTCCGGGAGGTGGAGTGGTTGCGCACTCCACAATGCGCATGAGTGCTTGGCTGGCCATCTTGTAATGCACCTCCTGGTGAGGAACATGCCCAGGCTACCATTCCCCTTCTGTGCACCGAACCATGGCGCTCAGACCAATCATAACACTACATTGCAGCGTTGCGCATGGCTTAGTGAAGAGAGCCTGTGTACGTCCGGATTCCGGCCTACAATATCGTCCCCCAAAAGTGGCAGCGGTGCATGACAATAACACTAGCAGCCCCACATCCCGAGGGCCGGTTGAGCGGAATTGCCAGGACTGGTTTCTGTTTCCAGTCTGGCCGTGGCAGTGAATATGATGACTACACTCTAAATGTGCCCAATTACTTACACAAAACGAATATATTGACCTTTATTCTGCTAGACTAGCAATTTGTACTCGTTATGCTGTCCTGTCTTTTGAGTGTATATATTTACCCACTGGCAATAGCCGCTGAGTATTTCTAGTTAGAATCCTGTTTCCATCAGAAAAGCATTTTTTGTTTTCCTAATTACCTTGACGCTCAAGCTGCAGTGGGGCTGGGCAGCGTCCGGAGTCTTATCTCTGGCACATCCGAGTTTTTCATGGGTCTTTAAAGACAATTTGCATATTTACATACCTTTGTAAACTGATTACAAGGCCTACTTTTTTTCTGGTTCCAATCCCTCTGGGGCCCACAATCTGCCTGTTCATTTGCCATAGTATGAGAACACATTTCATGAAAAGGAATATAAAGTCGGGTTGCCAAAAGAAAAATGCCAGCCATGTGTTGTTTAACCCGTTCCGTGCTTGTGTCGGCCGTTGGCCGACGCTAGCACTACCTTCTGGGTGTTGCGCACCACAGTTGGCCGACGCAGCCCCGCCCATTCTTTAGAACGCCTGCACCGCGGCGGAATGTCCGCCGACAGTAAACGGGTTAAAGAGCCTACATAGACCTCATCTTGACACTAAGTAGGGTTATAAATAAAAAAAGTATGTATTCGTTTGAAATGTGACTTTTCTTTTTTTTTTTTTATTATCTGTCATTTGTCATTTAGGCAGCCCTAGAACACAATTAAAAGTGCTTTCTTTTTATATTTGCTGTCGAAGTACACACAGATAAGTGCTGAAAATACGCTTTAGGCGACTGTTTATTTTTGTACCGTTTGGGACATCAAAACAATAAGCTGGCAACCCTAATCAGAAGACTGGAAGTTTGTTGCAGGATCAGCACATTATGTATTTCCTCCACCCTTGATCCCTGATGAATGCCATAATAGCAATAGTTTAACTTATATCTTAACCCCTAGGCCACTGTCAATAACATGCTGAGTTACTTCAAGTTTCAGGGAATGCACCCTGCTTTTAGACAACTCACTCCTCATTCTCGCCCTTCACTTTGCTGCTCACCCTGCACTCACAGTGACCACAATGCATTCACACCGATCATCATGCACTCCATTCACCCGCTGACCCTGCACTCACAGTGATCACTCTGCACTCACAATAAACTTGTGCTGTTCACCTTGTACCTCCCCTGCAGTCACACAAGCAGACTACTCACCATGCACTCATGTGACACTTCACTCCCCTGTCCCTCTCACTGCTCAATCTGCAATCTCACTCAAACAAGCCCATCACTAACCATGAATTAATTTGTCTCACTCTGCACTTACATCCACACCCAAATTCATATGGTCACCTCACTCACCCAGCAGTAACTCTCATACCGGACTCTCGCACTGTTGCTTCGATCACCGTGCTCTCACATCAGCACTCCTACCCCCCACACAGCGCAGAGGGTTAATGTTACTGCCACAAAGAACGTGTACCGTGCAGATCACAGAACTGAGTGTGAGTAAACTATATTATGTTATGTTATGTTAACTTTATTTTTGTATAGCGCACGGCTACTCCAACGGAGTGTCCCGGCGCTTTATAGTGGCAGCTTACGACAAACATAACAAACACAGATATCCAGAAAACAGCTAGACAGCACAACTAAAGAGTAAAAAGCCAAGTTTTTAGGCCTCTCCTAAAAGACAACAGATTGGAGGTACAGCGTAGGACCAATGGCAGAGTGTTCCAGAGCTGAGGCGCTCTCAAGCCAAAGGAACACCCCCCAATCCGGGCCGTCCTGACTCGAGGCACCACAGCAAGAGACAGAGTTCGAGCGCAGTGCTCTGGTAGGACGATAAAGAGCAAGCCTACGTTGGAGATATTTAGCTCCCAGACGGGAGAGCGCTTTATGGGCCAAGGTCAATGCCTTAAAAATTATCCGTTTACGGATAGGCAGCCAGTGAAGTGACTGTAAGAGACCGGCCGCTCTGGCTCGCCTTTTAAGGCAAAAAATGGCACGCGCCGCGGAATTCTGCACGACCTGTAATCGCTGCAGTAAATAATCCGGCAGACCCAAGTAAAGCACGTTGGCATAATCCAATCTGGAGCCAATCAGAGCTTGCACCGTTATCTTCCTGTGCTCTTCAGAGAGCAGAGGAAGAAACTTCTGAAGCATCCTAAGGATGCCAAAACATGCGCCCGTGAGGCCGAGAATCTGAGATCTCATAGTCAGATTGTTGTCGATCTTAACTCCCAGGTTTTTGGCCACCTGGGATGCCTGAGCTGGGGGAAACATATCTGCCGGCCACCATGCCTGCCAATCAGGATCCACGGCACAGCCAAAAAACAGCACCTCCGACTTGTCAGAGTTACATACATTTAAGGCCGCACCGCTGGAACCAGTTGAACACCGCCCCGAGACAATCCTGAATGCTCGCTAAGGGGATGCGGCACGCTGCGACCTGCGACTACGCGGGAGCGTTGACAAGATTTGACTATGTGTGGTGTGTGTTGGGTGCAGGTGAGGGGATTAATGTGAGTGAAGGGTGTAGTGAAAAGTTAAAAAGTACCTGGCTAGTGGGTGGTGTGAAAAAACTTTATTCTGTACCCCTAGCTGGTGCTGTTAAAAAGGTGTGCAAAAAACGAGGTTGGTTGTCTTAATTAGGGACAAAACCTCTGGTGTGCGTCGACATGTTTCGGAACTGGTGTTCCTTCTTCAGGACGGGGCACAACTTCCCAACCCTACTCACGTTTTTCTATAAAAAGTGTTATCTTAATTATCTATCTACTAAAAGTGATAACAATCTTAAGAAGGCTACAATGTGCCTACAGCGGTTTTTAGGTTCATGCAATTGCATGCCCTGAAAAAAAGAAAAAATCCATTAGGTTTGGTTACCATATAGGATTGGCTCAGACAGGTGCAGTCACCTGGAGCCCCAAACAGTTAAATAAACCTGTAAAAGGGAGACACACAAGACACACAACATGTAGGACACACTTAAGGTTTTTTGTATATACTCATTCTTTTTTGGACATACTCATGGTCATTGTTGTATATTGCATCATGAGCATATCCAGAACATCAAGGTAGGTAGGTGGATCCACAATCTGCGAGGGTAAAGAAGTGGTTTCAGTGTTGTTACTCCTTTTACTCACTGTTTAACTCCACGCTAAATCTGGATAAATGAGAGTTGCTTTTGTTTGTGATATACTCACGAAATCCGCCTAAATTGGCCTCCTTCTACCACCCTGTGTTGCTCCGCTGTAAATGCGTTAGTAAGCGACTTGGCGGTATATATTGAGGGTTTAGGTGTTATCTCATTCGTTAATTAGCGGAAATGGAAGGCGACCATATAAGGGACATCCGTGTTGCCGCCTATCGTATACATGTGCACTGACCACATGTAACATGTATCCCTTTCTCATACGTTAATTGCCGGGTTTCAGGTTGACCAAATAAGGACTATCCGCTACCCAGCCACTCACGACCCCGGGCACGAAATCCCGCTGCCACTGGTCCTTCTACGCATGCCCGGTTCGTGTGCTTTTCCGAAAAAAGAGGACGCGCATGCACACAAGCGTATTTGCTGCGCCTCGGTTAACTAGTTTTCGGCGCATGCGTGGATGTGTCTCTGTATGGCACTGATCTCTTGTGCTGTATAACACCTCGAAATATAGGAAGCTTTTCCTGAAACATTGTTTATTGTTTATTCGATATCCAGGGCATACCATGGGGTGATTCAAGGTTCTGTTTTCCATATGGACTGAGGCATGAGAGGAAATGTTATTTACACTCTCCTCATCCATTTATGTACGCGCTTTTTGAGAGCGTTCCATACATTTTTACTTAAATCACTGTTGGGGGGAAAAAAAAAAAAAACACACCAGGATGATTACAGTTTTATGGGCCTTTCTTTTTGCTGAAACATAAAAAACGGGGATTATAATGACGTTCTAGTATCCCAATTATGGTCAAGTGATTTGGCTCCACAGGATGTCGTCATTGAGACCTGTGACATGGGTTCCCAAGCGGAATACCCATTGTTGTTCTTTTTGGAACAGGCCTGTTTCAGATGTTAGACGTTCGATAACTGTCCAACGTAAATCATTAATGCAGTGCTGGCGTTCCAAAAAATGTGATGCCATCTTGGTCGTCGTTTTTTTGCAGCGTATGTTGCTTTTATGTTCCCCTATCCTCACTTTGACAGGTCGGGTGGTCATGCCTATATATTCCAGACCACACGGGCATGTTATCATGTAGACCACGTTTTTCGTGTTGCAATTGGAAAATTGGCGTTGTTCCCATGATGTGCCATTTCTAAAGGTTAAGGTTTTGCTTTTTTGGGTTTGATGACAGCAGCTGCAATCCCCACAGGGGAAGTGTCCTTGGACCCCAGTCACATTCTGTCTTCCAGTGGGGTTTTCTCACTGGAAGACAGAATGTTATACATGGGAAATAAATACAGGCAGCTTACCTATACTTGTTTGTATCTCGCGAATGTTAAGAATTGCTCAATGGCCTCGTCCGGACTTGATGTCTGTAAGACAAACATTCCGACCAGGCGGTTTGAGACTCCGGAGCAATAAATAGTCAAAAGCCATGCCCCTAAGAAAGCTGTCCGTATACGCTACCTTATAGACGTCTTTTCCCTTTCATGTTCTCCCGGGTCTCTGTGTTCGGAGTGCGGACACGTGACCCGGAAGTACCTGTTGTTTAAATAGCGTCCGGCCTCCTAGGTGACGCGATCGTCATTCTGGCAGGATAGATTAAAGAGACAGTAACAGTGAGGGGAAGCCAGGACAGAAGTGTGCGTCCATCAAAGTTGTGAAACAATTAGATAAATATTCCAGGCAGACATATCATGCCAAGAAAGGACTGCGTATATATATTTTTTTTATTTTTTAAAAAGACATGCCTATTGTTTATCTCTAGGTGAAATGTGTACATGCTGGTGGGGCATATCCTTAATCTTCGTGATAGCGATGACGCGCAGCGTGTGGTGGGTGATTGCGATATGCTCCCACAAACACAGTGCTGGCAAAAAATACATGCTCAATGCCATTATAAAATTGTCAGTGAGCCGTGATTCTTGACTATGTTCGAGACGATGTTGCAATAGTCTCGCATAATATCATAACTGTTGTGGAAGAAGTGAAAACGATATCTTCCCAACCTCTCTTACATTTCTAAGAACCTTATTAATGCAATCAGATTGAAAATATCATTGAGATGGTGTAACCAGGATGTAACAAAATGATTTACATTGCAGTTATCACATTTGTATGAAGCAAATATACATTTGTTGCGGTATGATAAGCTGACTCGATATCTAGTAGATACCTCCATGACAAACAACAAATTCAATAGATGTCAATCCCACCTTGTAATTTATCAAACAATCACATCATATTTGTTGTATGAATGGTATGTGTGTCTGGTCAATGATTGGTATCATTAAGGAATTCAGTCACCTAAGAAAAATTGAAGCTCTGAATCAAAGTTAAGGCCTAGGCCGACTGCGTACATTTTCATGATCCACATAGCTTCCGTACGTCTCAATTTTAGTTCTCTATTACCTCCTCTGATTCCCAGGTTTACTACATCAATGCCAAAGAAGGAGACAACTTTCTCATTTTCAGAATTTTGGCAACTTGCCACATGTAGGGCTACCAGATATTTAGGATCTTGTTTGACAATTGCCCTCATATGTTCCGAGATTCTGTCCTTAAGGGCACGTATGGTGCTCCCTACGTATTGTTTCCCACATTTACATGATGTATACTACATATTTGGTGAGACAGTGGATGTTGGTGTTTATAGAGAAACATTCGCCTTTGGGATTTGAGAATTGTTTGGTTCTGTGTTTCGCCCATCTGCACATGGCACAAAATCCACATTTTAAAAAAAATTAGATTTATGCATGAGAATATCCTATGAGAGGCTTGTCTCCGCGAGATACGAACAAGTATAGATATAAAGTGATTGACTTCTACACCTTCTCCCGGGCAACCCACAACAAGCGCATTACGCTTGTAAGCTAATTTAATTCATTTCGAAATTGAGATTGGATGGTTTTGGGCCCTTCCGGGTCGGAAGTATCACCGGAAGAGCGACAGCTTGGTCCAAACACAACCATTGGAGCCCTGAAGATTCGCGAGATGCGATGAAACACGTGTCGGCTGGTTGTTCACAAGCTGTGATTGATTAAAACAAGGAGACCAAGATTTCTTTACAAATACTTGTTTATTTATTTACATCAACTTGCATATTATTGTTGTTTCTCTGCACTGTATTGAACATTTGCATTTGGACATATTGTGCCCATGTTTTGTACCTTTCAAGTGTGTGCATAGGGTATGTCTCTATTCGTCACGTTGGATAAGTATAGCTTGCTGACTTATCCTTTGAGTGGTTATATGGTTGTCCACTCACCCAGTTGCACCACATCCTACTTAGCCCTATAGTGCTTCCATACTGGCAGTGCGCCCTTTCTCTGACATCTAAAAACCATTCTTTCTTTCAAGATGGCGGTAGGTCTTTGCCCTTGTATGCAAAATATGCATATTTTTCGGCAGAATATATATAAGCATTGATTAAAAAAAAGGCGCCCAGCCACTTGTTGTCCAGGCTTCTAAAAATGATCTCACTCTGAAAGTAAACCAAACACTAGCACTTCCAAAGACCTCTAAAAATTTAGCTGTTCTGGCTAGCATTTCATGAGTGCCCACAACAATAAATGGAGAGGACTGTCAAAAGATCTGGCTGAATTCTAACTAGTCATAAACCAGTGCTCCATATATTCGGGTAAGCAACTATATGTCCTGAAGTGGCTATCAGATGGCATGCAGCACAATAAAAAACTCCTACGTAAATAAATAAATCTACAAACGTGCTTTTATCAGAAGAGCTATGGGGCCAGATGTGGCACATTCACCCAAACCGGTTTGCAAAGTTGGAGTATGGCCAGTGTGCTGGTCCCTTCACATTAGGATGCAGCTGGTGGAGGTGCAACCAACTAAATTCACTGACACCTCAGTAAAGGGTTTGTGCAGTACAAGACAAAGCGGTGAAGTCATAACCCCAAAAAATGTCTTGGCGGTGTCTACTAAGACGTGCCCAAGGAGATCCATAGACAACCTAAGTAAAAGATCTGAAGTCCACCCAGCAGCACTCACGGCACGCTCCCAAGGAAATTCAACTGTTGCGTCCTTAGAGAGAGCCCAGAAATGCTAAAGGTGCATCCCAGGGTATTCCAGGTGCATCTGTATAGAGTCTCCAGAACAGCAGCCGCGGCGGCTGCAGGTAAGGGCGGTGGGGCCGGCTGGGGGAAAATTAAGTAAATAGTTAATTTTCCCTTGTGGTCGTCTCTCAAAATCCCCCCCAGACGGCCACACGGCTGCTGCAGCAGTACAGAAGAAAAATCTGGAGACAGCTTAAGGAAGGGTGCATGGAATCCACAGAAAAGTGCTGAGAACAGACACCTTCATGAAGACGCAATATGGTCCAGCCAGAACTGCAGGGGCATCCCAGACAGTTCTGTAGAGTCAACCAGATTCACAAAGAAGCCCAAGGAAAATCCATAGACAGCTTAGGGACAAGGTGCATGGTACCCACACATGAAGTGCTGAAGGCTGACACCTCTGTGGTAATGTACACCAAGAAGCACCGTAGGCACATCCCAGGACTTTGCCGACACCTCTTTAAAGAGCCTATGTAGAAGGTCTAAAGGTGCACCTTGTCCTGGAGGAAAGCTATTACGATACACCGAATAAGATGGGTTTTTCCAATAAGCTATTTTGGTGACACAACCTGGCATCAGTCCTTTACAAGAGGTCAGGAGCATCTGCCCACCTTGGAATTCCCCTTGCCTTACAATCTATCAAGGAACCTCCAACATGGAACACATGCAAATGCAGTAGAACATATGGTAATGCATCTACGTCATAACACACACCAAGACATTTCATACACTTTAAAAGTCGTTGGGTCCAGCCAGAAGTGAAAAAAAATGCCACCCAAGGCAAATCCATACACTGCTTTTCATGCAGGTCTATTTGTTAGACATTACTAGAGATGCGCGCACATTAAGGTATTTGAAATGGACATCTGTGAGAGGACAACATATCTGAAAGATAAACATACAGCGTCCTCTGCAGGTGACCCTGGTCAATAGATCATTGTGCATCTGGTAGACAAAAAAGTGCTTACGTAGCAGAAATTAAATACTATC
Organism: Lissotriton vulgaris; assembly: GCF_964263255.1. Classification (NCBI taxonomy): domain Eukaryota; kingdom Metazoa; phylum Chordata; class Amphibia; order Caudata; family Salamandridae; genus Lissotriton; species Lissotriton vulgaris. The sequence continues at coordinate 464,425 of NW_028246317.1, read as the reverse complement.
TGAAATAATGCATTTTTTTAAATGGTAACTCCAGCCCATAAACGCTGTATTGGAATATGGTGTACGTGTGTGTTTAGAAAAAAACAGACAATTGACTACCAGTTAGCACTAAGTCACATATATGACCGCACTGTCTGCAGCTAAAAGATCATTCAAGTGCATAGAACTGCATTTCACTATCTCTAAATAAGTAGAATCACGAGTTCTAAAATCACATACAACAATCTGGTGGAAAAAACAGCAATACATTTCACACATTTGGAGTTCGTTGCACATTTTCGATTTAACTAACTTGAATGAGCCCCGGAGAGCTCCCTGTCACAAAAAATAAGAAAACTGCAAGTTACTAACCAGAAGACACTTTAAATGCACAAGATGTGCTATGTTCAAGCAGGCAACAGAAAGTACAATGCCGCTTTGTACAAAATGCTGGCATGGATTTGTCTGATGTTTGTTTTCAAAGTCGAGAAGAAAAAAAAGAGAAACAATGGTCAATAAATCTTTTCCTTAATGATATAGATGTCTCAGAGAATGCGGTCCTTAGAAATACAAATTTTATTTTTTTAAAACATGGTGGTCAAGGGTCAAAAGGCTAAGAGGGTTACCTCTGGTGACCCTTAAATGACATCTATGCCAAAGGGCACCTCATTCCAGAAATATACAAGCATTGGCATAGCAAGTAGGTCTGTTTCAATTTGAGTTCTGACTGAAATAGGTAGTGCACAAATGGATTGCTTTCTATGCACAATTCATTTATAGGATAACGAATTTAATGTGGCGTAATTCAGTGCACTTTTGTAATTTAAAGAGTCCCTCATGCATTGTAATGCAAGCACAAGAGCAAGAACGATGGGCCAAACAGCAAATCGCACGAGGGTAGGGAAAAATATACCACTGGTTAGAGCTAAAGCTTACTCTATTTAAAATTAAAATAATCTGTAACATTCTAGCAAGTTTTAGCCATGCTACTAGCTTGCGTTTTCAGTTGTGAAGCCAGGCCTACCAGCTTTGGCAAAGCCTTGGGGCATGCTGAATTTATATTTCAACAGCAGTATGGTGGCAGGAGCATGGGAGTTGCAAGATGCATTGAATCCCATCAGTAGCCCAGTGGCTGAATGTGGTTACTAAGTGCACCCCAAAAACTTTCTGCGTTGACTGGGCCTATTTTATTTACATGCAAAATAGTCCGCAATGCAGTCCGATGAAAGCACTTCCAAGAAGGTGGAAGGATAGGCCCAAACAGCCAATAGCACAATGGTAAGCTTAAAAAACTCCTCTCGATTGGTCCAAGATGGGATTGACAATGTCACTAGCCAATGGCTAAAGGGGCCGCACCCACGGACGCTAGCTGTTTGAAGGGTGCAGACCTAAAGCACACTTTGAGATTGGATTCACCAGACCTAATAATAAATGGTAAAAAAATTACTTTGGTTAAAGCTGGACACAACCATACTGAAAAGAAGAGGCTGCCAAGGGGCAGCTCAAATATCTAGTAGATACTTAAGTTGGGGATAAGTAGGCCAGTCAAACTTGTTGTTGTTATGCTATGGTATTTGCAGTCCATCACTTAAATAGAACCACCTAACTGCAAGTATCATAATGGACAGGAAAAATAATGGCAAAGCCAATAGGTCTTGCCTATGAAAGAGGTATTTTCTTTGCCAATGTATTTTAGCCATGTTGTAAAACACTGTGGTTGACGTGGAGTACAGCGGAGTAGAGTGCTCTGGAGTGTCGTAGATTGGAGTAAAGTGAGGTAGGGTGGACTACTGTGGTGTTGAGTGGAGTGTCATGGTGTGGAATGTTGTGCTGTAGGGTGTTGTGGTGTAGGATGTCATGTGTGGCCTAGAATGTTGTCGAGTGGCCTAAAGTGGAGTGGGGAAGCATGGTGTAGAGGGGAGTAGATGAGGGTAGAGTTGCGCAGAGTGGAGTATGCATCATATGGTAAAGTCCTGCCCATACAGACAACACATATTCAATTCAAATTACCATTACATTTGCCCAGACACACAATTTTACTGATAAAATTATACAGCGCACAAACAATAATGAATACAAATGGCATCACCTAGTGTTTTGATTTGTTGTGAATGTATTAAATTCAGGGGTGTAACACAGGCCCCCGCAGCCCCTGCGGTGCGGGGTGGGGACAAGCTCCAGGGGGCCCCCTCAGCACAGCACTCTGGCTGCAGAGCTCCTGATTGAGCCCAGAGGGGGCCCTCTCCATGTACCTTGCAGGGAGGCCCCCTCGAGTTTCGTTATGCCAGTGATTAAAATATTTGTTTTGCCACACTTCAGAATTACCAAAAAATTATTTCCTTTGAGCTTTCCTAATTCTTACATATTCTGAAATATTTGCATAGTTCATCTACAGACATTGTGTGCTAGAAAAAATACCATTGTACAACCTTTTTCCAGCACACACCAGCATCCAGCATGATGGTCACATAAATCCTCTCACTTTGAAGTCAGGGAAAGAAAAGTAAACACCAAGCTCCCTGGAAGACAAAGCCTGACATTTGACCTCTGTCTTTGAATGCACAGAAAATGTAACAAAGTAAGAATAAACTTTAAAGTCCTGCTTACAGAGAAGCACTGGTGGAAGACTACAAGCTGCGATGGTAAACTCCAGCTGAACAGCTTAAAAAAATAAACCCATGAAATAAAAAGCAAGCAAATTTGAGTTACAAACCACAAAGCCAACTGTAAGCAATGGGTGGAATGCATTCGCAGAGAAGCTTACAGAATGTCCACAAGATGTCTTTGCATACCAGACAGCTTTGCTGTCTGTTAGGCTTCCAGCTAAAAACAGGAGGATTTGAATGTAACAGTAAGTAGTAAACTTAGAAGTTCTTGCAGCTCCAAGAGACTGGTAACCAGCCCAAACACAGATGCTGACAGGATGCGAACATCAAACTCTGGCTCGGCTCGAAGTCCTCTTGAACCCTCAAGCCCAAACTGATCCGAGCTTTATTGTGCCACCTGCCTGCCACCCCTCTCTAACCCAATGCGCCGAGAACTAAGTTTAAACTTTACAACTTTATGTAAAAAGGGACAGAGAAATTGAAATCCATCGAATGGCTGAATGGCACAATGTGAATCAGAAAACTTAGAATGTTCCCGGCTTCCCCACCTTACCTAGCTGTGTGATCCTAGGCAAACATTTGATTTCTCTGAGCTTTCTTTTTTTATCCCTATTGTATTTGAGAGCACTTTGAAATATGTCCAGTTTTATACAAACACGTCGTGTCTGATTTAAATAAACTTTAATGTTGTTCCATGTAAGAATCTAAGCTAAACACGGGGTTCCCATGACTAATGGCATGGCGAGGGGGTCTGTTTGGGCCGAGCCAGATACTCGGCTCGGCTCGGCTCTCCCTGTGGAGTTGTTGGCTAGCCCAACTTCCTATGCCTCCCCTTCATCGGCCACGGCTTTTTAGCCAAAAATGCATTGCATTCTGGGAGTTGTTCTCTCCAACACTATACAATCACTAAAGAATGAAATGCAAAACGCAGTTGGTTACATAAATCAGGTCTGGCGAAAGATGTGACGTCTGGCATGGGGGTCAGAGTTATAACTATCAGTAGTGCTGGGGGGATAAGGGGTGGGGGGGCCCCACTGCACTCCGAATCATGGCTGTCTTTTACGGTCCCACGTGGGAACAGGTGCCCTATGGCCTTGCTTGACCCGACCCGGGTCACCTTTGCCACTGCATGCAGCCATGCCTGCACGGGTGTGGTAGAAACGATGGAACGGGAAGCAGCCCCAGTGCTTGAAATGGAAAACTAGAAGTGCAAGGAAACCTGTACCAGAGTATGTATACCTGCTTGTTTCCTAGAAGTGCCGGTACTCTCCAATGAAACGTATTACGTCACTCTTGAGAAGTGCAGGTACTCTCTCCCTCTCAAAATAAAATGGATGCACTCAATGCCGGCCCATTTCAAGCACTGAGCGGCCTGCAGGATGAGGCCGAGTTACGACTATGCAAGCACAATGTTGTGATGAAAGAGTCGAAAGTGCACATTCCACCGGGCTCCGAGGCAGCTGTTAGGTGTGTGCACCATGGCCTGGGAGCTAGTTAACTGCACTTTTTAAAGGGACATTTACATATTTGACTCATTCAGTGGTATAGATTTTGTTTCAAGAAAAACAGCTGAGAGGTGTGTGACCACTGACCCCGGCCCACCCCCACTGCCCCCCCTGCTCGCTGCAAGGGCTGCTGGTGGCATTCCTCCCTAAAAATACAGCAGGATCCTTGCAAACGTGCAGGGTGGGGCCCTGGCCGGAGACCGGTCTTGGGTGGAGCAGCAGAGACCGGGGTGGGGGAAGGGCAGCGCGGAGAGGAGGCCTCCTGGCTGCCCGGACAGGCTCCGCCCCCTCCGCTGCAAAGCTGAACAAATACGACCCGCAGGACTCCAGCTGGGCCGAGGGGAGGGACAGAGAGGGAGGCCAGAGCACAGACAAGCCTGCTATTCACAGGCAGAGAGAGAGAGAGAAAGCGGCTTGCATTCAAATGCAGCTCAGGGAAGCAAAGCCCGTCGCCCCTCCCCCTCGCAGGGAATTAGAGCAGCTGGGTGCCTGGCCCCGTGGGCCACTGCGCCTCGTCCAGGGATATGTGTAATCTGAAAGAAAGGTTTAACTGATTTATAATTACACCTGTTATGTGAGTAGTAGTGTCATGAGCCACGAGTCTACAACAGCAAGCTTTAAAAAGGAAAATAGGTTTTTTACAGATGCTTCCATGAGGCATCCCCCCCCCCCCCATGCCGCATAAATAGGTAGTCCGTTTGCTGCTTTCTTTTTCTTCGCTTGTTTTTTCATTAGAACCTGCGCGCATACCAAAAGACAAAGAAAGTCTCTGGCAAAGGCAGCATTTCTGAGTTTAATGTGCTCATGGGGGCGTGACACCCCAGAGGGAGCCAGCAGGATCGATAGAAGACTATAGTCAGGGTCACTGGAATGATGCGGCAGGGAAGGATCAAATTGTGTGGCAAGATTGATTAAATTATGCAGCAAAAGGGCAAATTATGCATTGTAAAGCAGTCCATTTGGTGACAGTATTTATTATTTTGTCATGTTTACACATACTAACACTGACTGGGCTAGGGTTCACTGCACTAATACCAGTTTAACACCAAAATACAGCAATAAGCAACAGAAAGTTGACCAGTCAAACTTTGTGAAAGTATATATCAACAAAAGGAGAGAGATCCACGAGATCCAGTGAGGGTGCAGCTAGGTGCCGAGCGGGTGCTGAGCGTTGCGGGCGGTGTGCCATTGTCGCTCCCACCCCCCTCCTGTGTTCTATGGGGCGTGGATCTATTTCTTTTCAAACTCCTAGGTTCCTCGCAAAAGAGGTAAAACCCCACTACTTATGAGTTTGTTTTTCTTTCTTCTTTGCACCATTTTTACACATAGTGCTATTTTTAACTTTCACGACCATTGGCAGGGCGGGCCTTAGCGCGCCCCTCCTGTCATTGGCACACTCGCTTACCGGTCCTGATGAAAGCCCAGTAAAGTAACACATAGAACGGGCAGAAACATGTTGACCTTCTCCACAGGGTAAACACCAGTATAAAGTAATTGGCTAGTTTCCCTTCACATATCTTGTTTTTAATATGTCAGGTTGACCAGTGAATAAAGTTTTTTTGGTACAACCTGTGACATTTTTAAACCTCAGCATTTTTCACACTTCATCTTCACACAAAAACCTGCTCCGCAGTCTCCTGGCGTCGCAGCACACCGGGGAGGTATTCGATCTCTCCCGGTGGACCCGATGATGAAGCATGTCACCACTAGGGTGAGTGAGGGTTTCCTGAAAAAACAGTGTATTTTTTCTTGAAATTGGTCTTACTACCGGACCACTTACAACTGGCCTCAGACTTCACGTGCGACAACCACCTCCTTTATATACTTTACCTTTACGGTCACTCTTCCTTTGATTATCTCTAAACTTTGTGAAAGGCCTTACACTTTATTGCACCACAAGTCACAGGTTTTTTTGTACCTTTTGATCCATTTGAGCTGGAACAATTTTTAGAGGTTAAAATGGGTACATTATGCAGTAGATGATAGATTACGTGGTAAATGAGGCAAATCCATAATCATGCGGAAAGCGCAGCAGCCACACAATTGCATAATTCTAGTGGCCCCTACTACAATATAAAGTGATACCTGATGTATTTAAATACAAGCACTAAATTGGAGGCAGGGATAGCCCCAAATAGCCAATAGCATTAGGTGAGAGATGAAAACTCCACTGGGATGTAATGCTTCAATTACTTAACAATAATCAATCACATGACGCTGATGCTTCATCCCCATCACAGTCCATACATCACGAGGGTCATAATGTTATGTTATGTTACGAACTTTTGTATTGCGCACAGCTGCCCCAGCTAAGGGGCGTCCTGGCGCATGGCAAGAAATAAGCAACACCTACAGGGAACATAACAGAAGAGGAGACAAAGGCAAATTATTCGAACAGAAACGTTTTTAAAGCTTTACGGAAGGTTAAAAGATCAGCAAGCAACCGCATCTCGACAGGAAGAGAATTCCAGAGCTCGGCCGCTCTAACCCGGAAAGAGCGGCCGCCAACCCGACACAGCCTGTATCGGGGGAACACCGTAAGAGCTTGGCCCAAAGATCTCAGGGACCGGGTAGGCACATACCAGGACAAAAGGTTCGCAAGAATTTGAGGACTCCCACCCCTCAGACCTGCGACAAAGAAAGGGTGAGGACTCAGTGCTCAGACCTGTGGGATGTCATAGCAGTATGGCATTTCAATAACACTCTGAACGTGTCTCCTGCCTGATGTGAGCAGCTCACCCATCTTTGTTTTTCCTTTGCGTTCTTGTACTCGTAGTGTTTGATGGACTTTTCAAAATCTATGCCAGTAAGTAGTAAGGACATTACAAACAAACCGACATTGGTAAAGCATAGAAGGAAGGCATTGTTAAGATGGCACAATGGTTAATTTTTTAAAGATTTGTTTTATTACGAGCCAATGCTGCAAAAATAAAGAAAAAGAAAAAATGCCCATTCAAAAAAACATGGCAGCAGCACGTTTACAATAAAATTGTTAAACTAAAAAAACAATTTTAACCTCTTCGCTGCGGCGGCTATTCCGCCGCAGCGCTAAGGGGGCGGGGGGGCCACGCGGCGCGCCCATGCTGGTGACGGAACCGCTCCGTCACCAGCCGCGGTCGCGCTGTGCTCATGGCAGAGCGTTTCCGTCACTGCCCCGCCTGCTCAAAGGAACGCTCAGCACAGGCGCGGAATCCGAGCCGTGCAGGCGTGCCAAGCGGGCCGTGACGGAACCGCTCCGTCATCAGCACAGCGCGACCGCGGCTGGTGACAGAGCGGTTCCGTCACCTGCAGGGGAGGGGTTAAGAGAAGAGTGTAGTGTTTACTCACAGGCTTGTTTACTTAGACATCACAACAAGATAATGGGCATAGTGCTGAAACTTTTCAACCACTCTCCCCAGTCAAGTGATCTGAGTTTAATTCATCATTCTTGTGCCCACCCTGTCACCTCAGATTGGATCCAGCCATATGCAAATCAGTCTTGACCCTGCGCCTCATGGGAACGGAACTGCCAAGCCAGGTCTTCCCTGGACCTGAAACAAGCATCCTGGGACTAATTTCGGGGTATCATCCCTCATCAGCGAGGCTACCTTGAATCCAGTGGCACAGCGAGCAAGGGAGCCACATCTGGGCATACCAGGCGCACTTAGAGCGAACATAGCAAACAGAACAAAACGATGGACTTAGAAGACGTATAGAAAATTAATGAAGATTTAACACACATCATAAGAATACATTATCCTTATTGGTGCAAAGAAAATGTACTAATCCCTTTGAATTACTGTACCACAAAAACATTGTTTAAACACACAAAGTGGATTTATAAAAATAAATATATATAAGGAATGGAAAGAACAAAGCATTTTCAGAGTAACAAAGAAAAGTATGGGCCCAGCAGCATCTTCTATGTAGGCATACGTGCACATGGGATCAAACAAAATGCTGTGCTCACAGTGCAAGGCAGCCAATGGCTGAAGTGGGCTGACTCGTCGCCCCATGATGAATGCTGTGGTGGGTGGAAGCAAAATGTGAACATCAGTTGAAGAGACCAATGGAGGAAGAGGGTTGACCCAAAGCCCCCCCACGTAGGTATTTATGCAAGTATTTGATTATGTTTACATGAGGTAGGAATAACACCTAAAGTGGTCTCTAGGCCAGACCTAACAACTGGACTGGGTGAGCTACTCACAGCCTAGGAGAGTGTGATAATTCGACATGTTTTTCGCAGTAACAATGCTTGTTTTTTGGGTGGGGAACAGAGTGGGCAGTAAATGGTAAAAATAACTCGGATCCCAGAGCAGGTAAGTGACGTAAGATAATCACCAGGGCTCGAGGTGCCTCACAGGTAGAGCTTTCAAGTCGGGGATTAGTAAAACACTGCCCCGCGGCCGACACGGATTCTTGGAAAGTATCACTTAGTGTCACGAGAGGCTCTCAACCCGCCCAACGTGTTTTCTGCTTGTGAAAATGACTCGAAGAATAAATGGTCATATTTTCGAAGACTGACAGCTGGCCCCCGGGCCTCCTTCCGCAGTCTTAGGGAGCTCAGCTGACACCACTTTGCATTCTAGCACTTGTAGTTTTTCTGCAGCGTTTAGGAAATGCACGCCGGAAACCCGCAGATTGGCGAATCACGTGTGGGTCACATGGCTAACGATTTTTTTTTCTTTTCAGATTTAAAGCGCGAACTCGACCCGGCCGGCGGAGGCATTGGAGGGGGCTTTACATGCGCACCAGTTACGACACACAAGCACTGTCTCTGTTCCTCGTCCTGTCTTTTGTGAAGTGAAATGAATTAATGCTTATGATTTGCAAATTATAAAAAAAAAATGCAATAACAAATGCTATCTACCAACTTTTATTAATGGCGCTTAAAAATACAAGTGCAACAAAAGGCACTATATGTACAATTAATTATTTCTCAGACATTCATGCCACTGAAGCGCCATAACAGTTTTCTTTTCGAATACAGGCATTGGTGATGGGGGGGGGGGGGGGGGGGGGGGGGGGGGGGGCAGTTTGCGAGTATTGTAGAGAGAGAGGCGGTCTCTATGTGTATGTAAACGGATTTACAGTCAGTAACAAGTTGGGAGAAGTGGAAATGTTTTCTTTGTTTAAACTTTTTTTCTCAGCACCTAAAGTGTTTATGATTTACAGTTCAAAGATCTTTCTGGCGTCTGATCGACATCCTCTAGCCTTACATACGGCTGGCTCTCCGAAGCCTTCAACTACATTTTGCATCTAAGCACTGTAAAACAACAGATGTTTAAAACTAAACCCAATGACGAGGATATTGATGACCTGAGAAATATGGAACACCGCAGAAAAGACTAACGTACGGATGCAATAAAAATTAAACAAAGAGCCAGGTCTTGAGAAGTCTTCTGAAGGCGAGTAGGTCTTGGGTCTGCTGTATGTGGGTAGGGAGGGTGTTCCAGGTCTTGGCAGCGAGGTAGGAGGTAGGAGAAGGATTTGCCGCCAGAGGTTGTTCGTTGGATGCGGGGGACAGCGACAAGGGAGAGGCTGGCGGAGCGGAGCTGGCGGGTGGGGGTGTGGAAGTGGAGTCTGCTGTTCAGGTATGCTGGTCCGGCGTTGTGGAGTGTTTTGTGTGCGTGGGTGAGGAGCTTAAAGGTGATCCTCTTGTCAACGGGGAGCCAGTGTAGGTCTCTCAGGTGGGGGTGATGTGGCTGCGGTGGGGGACGTTGACGATCAGGAGGATGGAGGCATTTTTGATGCGTTGTAGTCGTCGTAGGTGTTTGGCTGGGATTCCTGAGCAGAGTGCATTGCCGTAGTCCAGTCTGCTGCTGATGAGGGCCTGCGTCACCGTTCTTCTTGATTCGGTCAGGATCCCTTTGTATCTCCTGCGGAGGGTGTTGTAGCAGGAGGAGGAGACGGCGTTGACCTGCTTAGACATGGAGAGGGAGGAGTCGAGGATGAATCCTAGATTGCGTGCATGGTCGGTGGGTGTTGGTGCTTTTCCCGTGTGGTCGGCCACCAGGAGTCGTCCCAGGCTGAGGGGGTGGGTCAGAGGATGAGGACCTCCGTCTTGTCCGAGTTCAGCTTCAGACGGCTGCTCCTCATCCAATTGGCGACGGCCTTCACTCCCTCGTGGAGGTTGGTTTTTGGCGGTGTGCGGGTCCTTGTTGAGGGAGAGGATGAGCTGGGTGTTGTCAGCTTAATCTCTCGCAAATGCGAGACCTATTGCATTTGCAATGCAATAGGTCGCGTATTTACGCGAGTTTGAGCTATTGACATTACAAATAACAACACATTTTATTTATGTTTCAAAAACACACACACAGCCACATAGAGCCACACACACAGCCACACACAGAGCCACACACACAGCCACACACACACACACAGAGCCACACAGCCACACACACAGAGCCACACACACAGAGCCACACACACAGAGCCACACACACAGAGCCACACACACAGAGCCAGACACACAGAGCCAGACACACAGCCACACACACAGTCACACACACAGAGCCAGACACACACACAGCCAGACACACAGAACACCAAGCCACCACCTTTGTTTAAAAATCAAAGAAATGTAAGACACATGTCAAAAACCAACAACCATGACGAGTGGAATAAGCTGGTCAAACCCCAAAGGGGCCCCCAACTTGGCTATTCCTCACCAAGCCCAACCATTTTGCCTACACTCGCAGAAACTGACAACAGAGCAAAAGCTCTCAATTACATCATGGTATGTGGCTGGTCTAAGGGCAGTTCTACAAGCAAAATCTGATGTGGCTTCCTACATAAAGTGATATCATCTGCCTACAGGACACGTGGGCGCTCACCCCAACTGTCTTACATGGCTTCTACGATCTGTTTAAACAAGCCAAATGCACTAACATATTTGGCCAGCCACAAGGTCGTTTCTCAGTCTTTATGAAGCAAACTAATAAGATCAAAGTTGTGCCCCACAATCAAAACTCCCCAGCTCTGCAAGTGGCAACAGTCTCAGGTTTAACAATAGCTCATAAAAATCTTCCATTGCTCCTGATCAACTGCTATCAGTCACACAGCACCTTCAAATAAATCTCAACAATCAATTACATCTTCCTGTGTAAAACCTTCGCAAATAATCTTACCAACTTTGAGATCTCCAACAGGGGGAAAGCAACCACAATCCCCTGACTAAGTATGGACCTAGGAATACCAATGCCAACACCATTTCGCGCGGTGGGCACTTCCGCATGCGCTGAAGCTTCAAAGTTATACAGGAGGATCAAATGGAGGGCCACAGATACATCTACAGTGATCAATTGGCTACGCAAGGTGCTCAGAAAATAAAAAATGAACAGGGAGACTTACAAAAGAACTGGGGCAAACTGACAACAGAACTTATGGACTCGTTACTCGCCACTGGAGCCCGTAAGCAAAGCAAAGCCCCCCCCTCCCCCCGGCAAAAGGGAAGGTTCAGCTCAATCAACTAGACAATAAGCTCATTGTTATTCACGGAAAAATCTAAGAAGATCCCAGCGCAACTATAAGCTCAACCCCACCACTAAACAGGCACAGGAAGCCACTGAATCACGTAACATCTATACAAAATAACCAAACCTCTCCAAGCCCTAAACAGGGTAAATACAGAATGCCCCCTCATGAGCCAACCAACTAAACTGACAGTAGCCGACACAGATGAGCATGGGCGAAAGTGCACAGCCATCCAGCACGTCGAAATCCTGTGCGGCGTGCTGCGATAGTCTGAGAGGTCCATAATGCTACAATCCTATATCACCTTACTCGTTAGCAGTACCTCCTCTAAATCTAGACGACTCTCGGGATATGTTCAGCCTCAGGATTGGTCTTAACCCGACCCGGGATGCTAAAAGAATTATGAGGAAATGAACATCCGTTAAAAGATCAACGATGGACATAATTAGCAGAGTGAATTGCACGGATGGTCAATGTAAGCAATGAACAAGTGGTCTTTTTAAGTGGGTAACATACTGACACGACACAAACAATGCAGCTCCACCTCGCCGCCTGCACTGCTGACAGTCGAGAGCTCCTTGCACTTGTCGCATGGCAGCCGGCCTAGCAGGTGAGCTACCTGGGAAACCTGCCTCCGAGCCCGGCGCCTCCGAGCCCGCGCCTCCGACCCCGGCCGCGCACGTAAAGGCCGTTGTCTATCCTTGTGAGGAGAGGGGGGCAGGGCGGGGAGTGGGGTCTGTGCCGCGGCCACCTGTGGGCAAGGGGTGCGTTCCGCCAGCCCTTGGATTTTGTGTAGTTGCTGCGTTGTGTCAACAGATGGCTGGCACGGAGCGCTTCCGTTGTTATTGGTGGCTCGGGGGTTAAACTCCACTGATCTCCCTTCGTGGCGGACCTGGAGAAACGCCTGGCTGACGGTGCCCACAACATATGGGACGGCTGGCACGTAGACCCCTCTATTTTTGGTTGCATTGGTCCAATAGATTCCAGTGACCCGAATCCCGGCTGTAACCTGAGCTATATCTGGGCAAACTGGACCTTGGCACTGCACTGCCGGGATACTCACTCCTGGAACTGGTCCGAACTGTGACCCTAAGGATTGAATGATAGAGAGCAACCCTGCTATTCGGAGCGCCAACCTCTAAAAGCGCCTGCCGAGGGCTTCTGAGCAGAGCTTTGGGCACTGACACCCTTTATTTTAGTCAAGCACCGGAATAAGTGATGGGGAATGGAGAAAAGTGAGAGAATAAATGATGGACACTAGAGAAGAGTGAGGGAAGTAAGTAATGAAGAATAGAGAGGATTGCGGTCAATAGGATCCAGAAACTGGAGAAGAGTGCGAGGAAAAAGATGGAGAAGAATGAGAAAGAGGTGATGCTGGTTTAGAAGAGTGAGGGGAACAAGATGGTGAAGGGAAAAAAATGATTATTAGGCAATGAAGATGTGGGATAGCGTGGAAAACTGAGAAAAGTGATGAAAAAGTGATACGTAGAAGAGTGAGAGAAATAAGTGATGTGGAATGTAGAAGAGTGAGTAGGAATACGATGGAACATTTTGAAGATTGTGTGATAAGTGATGAAAATGTAGAAGAGTGAGGGGGCTATTTGGTGAAAAATGTACAACAGTGAGGGGAATAAGTTATCAAGATGTAGAAAAGTGTAGATAAGTGATAGAGAGTGGAAAAGTCGGATTTTGAAATTATGTAAAAAAAAACAACTGCCCCTCTGTCATGGTCGTTTTCTCCTGTGACATGGGGTCATTTAGCAGCTTTCACTGCCCCTTACCACCAGGTGACGGACAGTAAAAACCGTCCATGTGTCTGACCACTCTAAAGTGGCAAGCACGTGTCAAAACCTCTGACGGCCCTTACTTCGTTGGGCAGTTGGAGGTCTATGTAGGTGGCAGAGATGGAGTAGTCGCTGCTGTCTTCATACTGAAGTTCTGTCCGACTCTGAATGAGGCGGGCACAACTTTTCTTTGGCAGAGAAGGTATTCTGTTGATGTAGTACTTTTTATTACATTTACACTTTCAAGGACTATAGCATTTAATTGCCCCAAAAAAAAATCACAGGCTAGCAGACGCCAGATTTACTAGCTTTGTCAATGCTCGTCTCTATAGCTGCACGTCAGCACCACGTAAAGTACAACTCAATAATGTTGCTTAGCTGCTAATGACAGAAAATCATGGGAGGTAAACTGCGGAATGCTAAATTGCTGGCGGGCAGCCAATGAAAAAAACAGGGGCATTTCTGTTTTTAACCGGGCCACTGTTTGAAAACAGGGACATTTGAGTCACTTGGAGACAAGTGTCGGGACACTTCTTCAAAAACGGGGACCGTCCTGGGAAAACGGGGCTTTCTGGTCACCCTAAATAACCCAGACTGCTTAAAATAGTGCTCTGCACTAGCAGTGTTCTAGCCTGAGTGGTTAGGGTCGGCTGGAATTTGCAAAGGTACCTGCTATTTTATTGACTGGGCTCTCCAAAGATAACTTATTACAAAGGTAACCCCCAGATTGCATACCATCTGTGAGGTTTTTGGCTCATAATCCTTTGTCAGTGGCCAAAAATCAGTAGGGAGTTTCAGTTGGACTTTACTGGCTGAGCAACAAAGAATCTCTGTTTAATCCCCACTGAATTTTACGGAGTTGTTGCGTAACCAGTTCGCGGTGTCTTTCAGACAGCTGTGAAAAGAGTGCATCTGGCTTACTGTTTTCTAACGACAATATCAGTTGGGTGTCATCTGCACAGTTGACAATACAGATGTTGTGGGATTTAATGAGGGTTATCAGAGGCCGCATATAAATATTAAAAAGAATCGGACTAAGTGTTGACCCCTGGGGAACTTTATTGTTATAAAATCAGAGCAGTATGGAGGTAAATAAATCACTTGACATCTATCTGTCAGATATGAACTTATCCATTTCAATATTGTTCAGTCAAATCCACTCTTTACTAATCTTGACAGTAGTATCTTAGATTTACTGTGTCAAAAGCGGCTGACAGATCAAGTAGTATCAGAGCTACCGATTGACCTCTATCCGCAATCCTCTATTTCCAGAAAAAGCGCTGAGTCAGTACCATGTGCTGGTCTAAAGCCAAACTGCTCCTCTTCTAAGGAGATTTAGATCTTCCGGATATGTTTTTTTTTAACATCGTTTTTATTGCATCACCAATATAATTGTACAGACATTAGAATCAAAATTATAATTCAACATAAAACAAGAGATGACATTTTCCATCGTTCCCCGTTCTGGGAGGCCCGCCCCCTCCTCAGGTGCAGCTCGGCCCCCGTCCACTAATAGTTCTTGTGATACCTTACAGTGCCTGATACTATTAGTACCAAAGTAAAGATGGGTTGCTTTTGTGATTTTCACCCCTCCCCCACCCCAAAATTTTGGTCCCCAATAGCCCGCCAATTCCAACAACCTGCCCCCCCCCCCCGTGGTCGCGCTGTGCTAAATCACTGTTGAAAGAACGTCCGTTGTGGCTTAGGAAGTACATACATTCTCTAAGGTGTGTCCCCCGGTAAGGTGACGGGGTTAGCAGTACCCAGCTCCTCCACGTCCTCTCGCTCCTCGTCAGCTGTTTCTCGGAGCGCCTGTACCATCATTTCCCACGCAGTCGCCCTCTCCATAGCCTTCTCATCATTCGTTCTCCAGGCCACCTGGTACCTCAAGGTGCTCTCACATGCCACCCACCGCAGGCATTCACCATACCATCTTTTATATGTGGGCCCTGTTCTTGATTTCCAATTTCTCGTTATCTCCCGCTTAGCCAGAATTAGCCCTAAGTCTATAAATTTGCTGGTAGTCTTATTGCTAGGCGTGTGTGGAAACCAATGGAGGACCCCCACTGCTTTCGTGTACTGAATGTCCCTATCTGTTGCACTGTTGAGGGCCCTCCCAATCTCCTGCCAGTAGTCCCCCAGGGAGGGGCAATCCCATAACATGTGACCCAAGTCCGCACCAACTGTATTGCACCTGGGGCAAGCAGCTTGTTCCACCCCAAAATATTGTCGTATTTTCCCCGGCGTGAGGTACGCCCTGTGAATGACGTAAAAGTGAATTAACTGAAACCTGGCGTTTCTCGAGCTTTTCCGTGCTCGCCGCAGCAGCTGGCCCCAGGTCGTATCAGGGATCTCCAGTTGGAGGTCCAACTCCCACTTGGCCTTCAGAGCCGCTAGAGGCTGTAGGGTCTCCCGCAGCATTCTGGAGTACAAGCAAGTGACGGCCTTAAAGGTCCCTGCTGCCATCATCGTATATTGACATGCCATAGAGACGCCCGGTTCCTGCAAGCCTTCCCCCCAGTGAGCCTGCATGGCGCCCGTGACCGCCGCGTGCAACAAGTAGTCGCCCCGCGGTAGGTCGAACCGCTCCTGCAACTCCTGAAACGGCAGCAGTACCCCATCCTCGTATAAGTCGCCCAGCATTTGGATCCCCGCCTCCTACCACCCCAGCAAGCGCGACCAGTCTCCTCCGTGAGGGAGGGCCGTAACCATTCCCAACGGGATTTCAGGAGCGTACATAAGGCGGACCCCCACTCGTTTACGTGCCCGGTTCCAGCAGAGTCGGAACGTCTGCTCCTCAACCGTCAGGTCCCTAACCATGAGCTTCTGGTGCAATGTGATGTACGCCAAAACGTGTCGCGGGGTACCTTCTGCTCTAGTTTCCTCAGGGCCTCTATACACTCTCGCGACTTCCTGAGTGAAGACCTGCAACTGCGCCGCCAGATAATACCCTTCAAAATCAGGCACCGCCAATCCTCCCTCATCCTTGGGGCGTAGTAGAGTGTCCAGCGCTATACGCCTCCTCCCCGTGCCCCATAAGAACGCTATGACCAGAGACCTCAGGCGCCGAAAAACAGAGCTTGGGATCCACACCGGAAGCGTCCTAAAATAATACAACAGCCTGGGCAGGGCCACCATCTTAAGCAGGGAGATCCGACCAGCCAGGGATAGCGGTAGTGTAGACCAGAAATCCATGCTCCCTCTCAGAGCATTAATACAACGGGTGATGTTACCCTCCAGCATATCCGCCGGAGTGTGGTAGACATAGACTCCCAGATAATGCAAACAGTGCGGTTCCCACCGGAGTTCCTGCGCCGTGAGTGGGCACGGTTCTCCTAATCGCAGGGGGAATAAGCAGGACTTAGGCCAATTGACCCTCAGGCCCGATAACCGGCCAAACCGCTCCAGCAGCCGTCTCGCCCCCGAAAGCTCTGAGCCCGCGTTTGCCAAGAACATCAGCAGATCATCTGCGTACAATGAGATGAGATGTGGCCTGTTCCTATACGATAATCCGGCGTAGTGGCGGCCCGACCTGGCCTCCACAGCGAAGGGTTCCATCGCCAGGGCGAACAAGAGAGGAGATAGGGAGCACCCCTGCCTAGTGCCTCGCCGGACGGGGTATTGCCTCGAGATCAGAGTTCCCACCCGGACTCTAGCTACCGTGTCAGTGTACAGGACCTTGGTCCAGTTTATGTATCCGTCTCCCAGTCCGAAACGCCGCATCACCTCATACAAGTATCCCCACTCAAGACTGTCGAAGGCTTTCTCTATGTCAATAGAGAGAACAAATGGAGAGACGGCGTCCGGCCAGTCTGCCCCCATCAATCTCGTAAGCCTTCGGATATTGTGGGTGGTGTTGCGTGTCGGGATAAAGCCGCACTGGTCCTTATGAACAAGGTCAGGCATGTGCACTAGCAGCCTGTTGGCAAGGATTTTACTCAGGATCTTGTAGTCCGTCGTCAGCATGGACAACGGACGGTAGGAGGATAAAGCCGCTCCCTCTCTGCCCGGTTTTAAGAGCGGGATCATGATGGCTTCACACATGGAGCCCGGGAGCCGACCTCTCGATTGTGCCTCGTTGTAGACTGCTTGCAGCCGGGGAGCAAGGTACTCCAGATATTTACCATAAAACTCGATCGGGAGGCCGTTGAGACCCGGGGTCTTATTTCTGGCCATTTGTTTTACTGCACACCCTATCTCCCCGATCGTAATGGGCCGACCCAGCTCCTCTGCCTCTGAGTCTTCCACCCTCGGCAGATGTAAACCCACCAAGAAATCGCCCAGCTCGTCCATCCCCCCTGTTCCTCCACTCTCGTATAGACCCTCGTAATACGCCCGAAACTTGTTTAGTATCCCGGTTTGGGTATGGCAAGGCTCCTCCCCTGTCTCAAGGATCATCATGATCGGCATACCCCTCCTGACTGGGTTGGCAAGCCACGCCAACATAGACCCCGCCTTATCGCCTTCCGCATGCGCCTTCGTCATGTACGCTTTATGATCAAAGCTGCACAGCCGTTCCAGTTCCACTGCCAGCTCCTCCCTGGCACCACTAAGCCCCTCCTGTAACTTAGGGTGATTCGGGCGACCCCTCTCCAAGTCCCTCAACCGCGTTTCCGCCTTATCTAAATCATCCATCAAAGTCTTGCGAGCCCCAGCCGTGTGCCCAATACAGTGCCCTCGTACCACCACCTTAAAAGCATCCCACTCCACCGCCCTCGTGGAGGCGGAGCCACTGTTCTCCTCAAAATAACGTTCTATACAGTCTCCAAGGGCCTCCCTGAACAACAAGTCATCCAGGGTGTCGGGATGCAGGCGCCATGTTGGTACGCAGTTAACGTCCACCATCCAGGTCAGGGACAACAACAAAGGATTGTGGTCCGACATCGTCCGAGCCAAATATTCCGCCCCCCCCACTGCAGAAAGTACAGATGATGAACACAAAAACGCGTCCAGCCTAACATGTAGATCATGCAACTGCGAGTGAAAGGAGTAGTCCCTAGTAGTGGGGTGCAACGCCCTCCATGCATCTGTGAGAGCCCAACTCTCCTGCCATTCCAGCCTGCGCTTGGCCACCCTATGTGCTGGGGACGCGCGCAGTGGGGGATGGGACCTATCTAAACCACATCCGCCACCGAATTAAAATCCCCCCCCAGGAGCACCGGCCCCGCCAAGTAGCTCGCCAGTTTACCCGAAAGTGCGGACAAAAATGCGGGCAAATCCACATTGGGAGCGTACACACTGCAGAGAGACACTACCCTGCCTCTCAGCCTCCCCTCCACCGCCACATATCTACGCTCAGGGTCCACCAATGTTTTAGTGACCTGGAAGGGAACCCCCGCTCGTATCCAAATTAGCGCCCCCCTTGCAAAAGCTGAGAACGTCGTGTTGAACAGCTGCCCCCTCCATCGCCTCTGCAGCGCAATCCCTTCTTGCCTATTAAGATGCGTTTCTTGCAGGAACGCTATGTGCACCCCCCTACGCTTGAGGTACGCCTGAACTTTATGCCTACGTGTCATGGACTGCATACCCCGCACATTCCAGGACACACATTTCAATGCCCCGGTACTAGCCATTCCCCTTTGCCCATCCAGACCTAACAATAGAAATCATTGATCTTGCACGCTCCTCGACCACGGATTGTCCCCCCCACCCTCTCCAAACAGAAAACCAAACCCCCCATCCAACAACAACACCCAGAGCAACCCCAACTGCTCTCAATTCCCACCCCCCCAGGACAGGCCCCCCCCGCAAATGGAAGTACCCCCATCCAAACTAGCACTCCCAACCACCCCTCAAAGAAAGGCAGTAATGTTCGCAGTCTCCACTGCGATGACCTTAAGGGCCAGTAGGGCGCGGATCAATGCGAAAGGTTCGTGAAAGCAAATCAGTCCCGCACACTCCACCCCACAATCCCCACATCATAGCGCCCCGAAACCTCAAGTAACAGTGTACCGCTGCCGCGGGCACAACGCCCCGGTGTCCAACCAGCAAGTCCGCTCCGCTAGTCCAGTGTATCACGCCTCAAGGATCTCCTCCGAAGTCTGCGGCGTCACAATAGGGCCTCGGGCTCCACCAAATTCCGAAAGCCCCGTCTCTGAGCCCGTGCCCGGGTCCTCCGATTCCGTGCCCTTCCCGGACTGGCTCCTGGTATTGTTGGATAAGTTCACCACAGCCTGCAGGGCCGCCTGCCTCTCCGTCTCCGTCTGCGACACCGAAGGCCTGCCGGTCCTCCTGCGGTTCTTCCTGATCCGTTGAGATTTCCTGATCGGTTGTGTCACCTTAGCCTCCTCCTCCCTGGCCTTGGCGCCATCCATTCCCGCTTTGTAGGTGTCCCACCAGGCCCAGGCGTCCGCCGAGGTTGTAAAGAAGAGTGTCTGTTCATCCACCACCACTCTCAACTTCGCTGGGAAGAGCAGGGAGTACTTAATGCCCTCATCACGGAGCTCCCGCTTAAGGGACAAGAAATTGGCCCTGAGCTTCTGTGTCTCAAACGTGTAATCTGGGAACATAGTGACCCTGTTGTTATCCACTTGAAAAGGTCCTGCCTCCCTCGCTCTCTGCAATAACCAGTCTCTGTCCCTGTAATGGAGCAACTTGAACACCACTGGGCGAGGCGGGAGGCCCGGGGCCGGCGGACGCGCCGGTACCCTATGTGCTCGCTCAAGGGAGAAGAAGGGGGACAATCCCTCCGGCGCCACCTCAGTTCGTAACCAGTTGTCGAGATAGCTCACCATATCATCTCCTTCGATTTTTTCCGGCAGGCCAACGAGGCGCACGTTGTTGCGCCTATTCCGGTTTTCCGCGTCCTCAGCCCTCCCTTCCAGCACCTTCAACCGATCCATCACATCCGCCATCTGCGC
Source organism: Lissotriton vulgaris (assembly GCF_964263255.1). Classification (NCBI taxonomy): domain Eukaryota; kingdom Metazoa; phylum Chordata; class Amphibia; order Caudata; family Salamandridae; genus Lissotriton; species Lissotriton vulgaris. The sequence continues at coordinate 444,236 of NW_028246317.1, read as the reverse complement.
CTTCACCGCTGCATGGCTCGGGGCCAATTCCTGAACCGTGAGTTCCACAGACTTCACCCTGTCCTTAAGCTTATCATGGTCAGCTTTCAGGAGGCCCAAGCCCGTCGCCACCTGGGCTATGTCCTGCTGCAAGGCGTCCTTTGTGGTGGCGATGGCCTCCAGGATACGGTCTTGCATACGTTGCAGAGCCGACTGGTCCCGATCCGCTCCTTCTGTAGCTTCGGTGTCAGTCGCACCATCCCCCTTCCCTTTCGGCTTCCCCATCTGGGCTGGAGAGAGTGGTGGCCTCCAAAGCCGCCTCTGTACCCGCTCCCCACTTTGCAGGGCCTCGCCCTCAGGAAAGTCCCCCTGTAGCAGTAGTGGGAAGGCCCACTGCGTTCCACGCCTTGAGCACCACTCCAAACTCTGGGGCCAAAGCCGCCTCTTGGGATTAGGGTTTCCGATGGGCCGTTGAGCCGTCCGGCGCCAGTCGCGCTCAGAGAGCCGGGGCCATCGTCACTGGGCTGTCGCCATGTTGTCGCCACCACTACCAAGGGTTCGGCTCCCATCCACAGCTGGTAGCGCGCGAAAGGTCCACTCTAGATCCCCGAAGGAGGGCAGAAATGTCCGCCTATACCTCTCAGCGGAAAAGAGCAGCAGCCCATAAAGGGGATCCGGGCTTGTGACTCCGTCGTCCCCGTGCTTCAGGCCACCGCCGCCATCTTAGCTCGATGACTTCACGCCTGAGACCAACTTTCAGATTCAAATACCGGGCTGGGAACGGCCTCGAGTCGACCGCCGTCGGCGCCGGACCCTCCGTGGCACCTTCCAGTACCGGATTATATCAGTTTCGTTGGGGTCCGATCAGGTATTCAGGATATTTTTCAGGATCGGGCGCGGAGCTCCGAGCTCACGCTGCCTACCTCCTCGGCATCCAAGCCACGCCCCCCTTCCGGATATGTTGACCATTTTTTGCTTACGTATCGTACTAGAATTTTTACAGGGAACGGTAACAGAGATATTGGTCTGTAATTACCACTACTTGTTTCTCACTCTTTCTTCTTCTGAAAGAAGAAGAGTGAGAAACAAGTAGTTTTCCTTACATTTCTACTTCATCACTTATTTCCCTCGTTCTTCAACATTCCCCATCATTTAACCCTGCACTCTTCTTCAAGCTCCATCTGTTATTCTCCTCACTCTTCTATTCCTCATCTCTTATTTACGTCACTCTTCTACATCTTCATTAATATTCTCCAACCTCTTCTCCATTACAATCCCCTTCCCGTCTATAATCTTCGTTACTCATTCCTTACTATTCCTACATTCTCCTTCGTATACCCCTTACTCTTTTCCATTACTTATTCCTCTCACTCTTCTCCAGTCTCCATCGGTTATTACTCACTCTTCAACGCTCTCCATCTCATTCCTCTTACTTTTCTTCATTTTCGATCACGTACTCTGCTCACTCTTCTACATTCTACATCACTTACTTTCCTCACTTATCTACAACTTCATCACTTATTCCAGTCCCTCTTCTACATTCCCCATTAAATATTACTTTCACTCACTGTTTCTCTATCACTCAACCATTTCTTTTATGCATGAGTAATCAATAGTCTTTGTTCAAGAGTTCTGTGGGGAAGCGGGCCAGCAACAAAACTCCTGCTTCAACAACCATTTACAAAGCAAGTAGGTTTTGCCTTTTGGCTTTGCTAATATTATTTTTACCAACACTGTTTAACATCAGCAAAAAGAAAAAAAAAATTGTTATTGCCAATGCTGAACAACATCACCCCCAACACAGTGTAATGATGGATATGCATGCACACTACCAGTTACGTAGACGTTTGCATTATGATTCTATATCGGCCCCTGCATGATGATATTTGCACACGCATATGTCGCCCACACATACTCGCTCATAGGTCATGACAGGTGGTTCTCCCAAGAGAGAGTTGGGTGCAAGGCCCATGCACTGTGATGGACATCTTACTTTACATTAAAAAACCCAGAGAAATTCACTGAAAAGAACAAAGATTAAAGGGACGTTATAGTTAAGTGAAAATGCCTATCAAAACATAGCATTTTAGGCTAACAAAACACTGAAATGGACCAGTTACAGTTATCTCAACAAACTATAAAATGCACCCTCACCATGCACTGCTAATTACCCAAAATATTTGATGACATCCTTAATAACACTTTACCATCTGAAATGACATCATGGATGACATAGCTGTGCGTGGCAGGGGTGTGGGTTATAATTACTTTAACTAATTTACTGCTATGATAAAATCATAAGAGAAAACAGTTTTCTCTTAAACATGGTCATGGATAATGAAATCTTTGTAGATGGTCAGCATTTTTCAGAAGTAAAATCACGAGAACTCACTAGAATTCATAAAATTAGTATGACTTCACTAACAAAGGATTTATAGTGTGACTAAAATCTGTTATCACGCTTTATATGTGCTCCTTTTTGTGACCTTCAAAACATCCCCAAAACTGGGGTGGCGTGGTAGGCAAAAAAACTATGAATTAAACCCAGATCTGTTGACTGGGGGTGAACATTTCTGTGCTCACTGTGCCACTGGATTCAAGCTAGCCGGGTTCATGAGGGGCGGTACCCCAATACCGATCCAGGATGCTTGTTTTGCAGTTCGGGCTGGACTATTCCCATGGGGAAGAGGGTCAAGACTGATTTGCATATGGCTGGGTCCAAACTGGGATAGTGTGGTGGTGGGCAACAAAAATGATGGATTAAACCCAGATCTGTTGACTGGGGGTTCATGTTTGCATTGTTCAGCATTCCATCCATCATCTGTTCTTTTTTTGCCTTTGTCGACCTCAAAACCTGGCGTTTATCACAATGCACCTCAATAGGGACCATGTCTACAAGTCCTGCAAGGCTGCCACCAGGTTTTGTGGCCAGCCACCCAAGCAGGCATGCTCTTGTGGGTCAGGATGTGCCCACCTCACCCCCTTATTTAAAAAATAAAAAATTTAAGGCACAGGCACTGTTTCTGAGTCCTGTAATAGCTGTCAAAACATACTGTTCATGTTGTAGTTAGCCAATCAGGATTGACTAGTGCCCAGTAAAATGTCAAATCAGGGCAAGTCCAGGTATACCTTACTTTTTTACCCCTTCAAGCCCAACCACTGCCACTCTTTAAACTTCAATTTCTTGAAAATGGCTCAGCGGATTTACACCAAATCACAAATAGCACGCTTTCTCAGTAAAGATCTATGGCTTTGCCCCATTTGGTGCAACTCCATTAAGCCATTTGTTTCTATATTGGAGTGCAAAATTTCCTATGAGAATTACATGTATAATTGTACTTTTAAGACCCCCTTTGTTCTAGGGCTTCGCTTGACGGATCAGAGCAATTCTTTCCATAGAGGAACCGAGGTGAATGAACCTTTTCTTTTGGAAACTTTTGTGCAGATTTGTAAAATGGCACCAAAGATATTAGCGAAAGAGAAAAAGCACTTCCTAAGGAAACTTTGATTTAACTATAACGTAAATGTGTAATATGGATGTATGACGTTACCACGCATACTTTTACAACGCAGTATTTACAACGAATACCGTTACAACGCATAGCGCTTAGAGGTGCTGGATAGTGGTAAGTATAATTTTCTATTCCAACTCCAGTCCCCGTGGACACTAGGGAAGGTGTTGGATAGAAAATTAAACTTATTCCCTATCCTAGAGTGCCCCCCAGCGCAATGCGTTGTAATGGTATGCGTGGTAATGCCTGCATTGTAATGGTAGTGCGTTGTAAAAAATGCGTGCTAAAGGTTGTATACCGTGTAATATCAGCCTATATTTCTATTGATGGGCTCTGGTGACATTTACCACCCTTAGGCTGAAGGCTGAGTAGTTTAAAAATGTAAACTGACCCCAAGGTGGCAATATAGGACCAAAATGCATGTTAATCCTTATGTATTTTTCATATTACATGATTTATGAATTGATTCTTGTACTCTCTTCAAAGCAAAAGCTTTGAATATCATCCATTTAGTATTCATTGTTTGCCTGAGAATGGAGATATGTCTGTCAATGGTTTGAGAAATGTGTGTATTCGCTGGGGACAATGTGCTAAATATTTAAACTGTGTTTTGTGCAATAATGTGTATTATTATAAGCGAAATTTTAAATGCAAAGCAAATTGTAAGTAAACTACAAACATGTATTCTAAAATGTGCTTTTCTTTTGAAGGACACTATAGAGTAGGTTTAACAAGACATATATAAAGAAGGGATCAATGTGACAGTGTCCATTTTTGCTGACCGCGTTCTGCGTTTCCATTGTTCATTTTCAGACAATGGGGAGGATTCATCGATTGATACTTTCAGCAAGGATGGGCCACGACATGTGTGCTGATTAATCTCCACAAAATGTTCTAAAACTGTGTATGGAAAGTTTTAAGGTGCTCCATCAACCGGGGTCCGAGAAAAGAAGGGGGGCCAAAAAATAAACAACATTTTTCAAAGACTTCTTTAAAAAGCACAACAGCAAAAACTGCTGAAAGAAATTACACAAAATGTGTCAGGAAGCTAGATCTTGGTCCGCTGACTGTGTGGTGTGATTTTGTTCAGTAGTTTTTGAAAAATTAAGGTTTAAAAATAATTGTATATCTGGACAGTTGGATTCGCAAGAGTCTTGAGAGTCTCGAGTGAACGGCAATTTAAAATTGGAGCGTTCTGATTGGCCCAGGGAGCTCTTTTCACCTTGGGCCATCTTGCTCCTGTGGGAGTCAGACTCCAGTGGGAGCGAGCGTCTGATTGACTGCTAGCAACTTGAGAAAAATGTTGTTGGCATACATTGCAGGACTTCGAATCCTGTCCTGAGGTAATAAAAATAACAAAAGAAGTCAGGATGGGATACCCCTCCCCTCCTTGGGCCCCATGGAGGGATCCAGAGGTAACCCCAGGGGCCAAAATGCAAAAATAAATCAGCAATTTTTGCTGCGATCTCGCAGAACCCCTGCGGGATGGCATAAACACATTTTCATAAAGGGAGGGGTTAGCATACGGCCCCCCTCCCTGAGCCACTATATGCCCAGGGGTGCGGAACCCTTGTGGCCACTCTTCATAAAGGGAGGGTGGCGCAAGGCCCCCCTCCTTGTGCCTTCAAAGGCCCCATAGAGCCCACCCCAGGGAATGATTTAGTTAACTAAAGGCGAGGGGGGACACAGGGCCGTCCTTGCCAAGCCTTCAAAAGGCCCTGGAGACCGCAATCGCCATGGCCGCTACTATTAAAAAAAGGGAGTGGGGGCATCTTCCTCAGCCATTAATGGCAGTTAGGTAGCTGTTGGTCCAGAAATAGTTCCTTTTGTAATTTGGTGTAAATCCATTCAATAGATGCGGAGTTATTAAGGAAAAAAGAAATATAGATATCTAGGGGCGCGAACCCTTCGCGGATTCCCCGCCACCAGCAATTACGTGATTGGCTGACCCCAACTTGACAGGGAGGAGGAGGAGGCTACCATTCTAAGTATCGGGGAACAGTCCCGAGCCTTCAAAATGTTTCTGCAAAGTGATTAAAATGTCAGGATAGGGGTACCTTGACCCCATGGGTGTGTTAGAGGAGCGTGAGAGGGTCCTATGTTGGATACAAAATTGGGTTATATTGTTTTTTTCCCCACTTCGGGAATCCACAGATCCTTCGCGAGGCTCATGGAGGCCCCCGTAAAAATTCGCAATGATTCTGCTGATTTTGAAACTTTAAAAAAACTACTTTCAGACCCACTTAGACACCCACACAAGTACTCTCACACCCATCTACAGACCTGTCCAGGCAGGCACACACCCACTCACAGAGCAATGCAGGCACTCTCACTCACAGACCCAGATAGGCACTCACACACCCACTCACAGATGCATGCAGGCATTTAACACACCCATTGGCAGACACCCGCAGACACTCATAAACCCACTCAGACACACACACTTCCATTCACAGACCCACTCAGACACTCACACATTCAGTGACAGACCCTCACAGGAGCTCACATACTCACTCACAGAGCCACTCATACACTCACAGACCCACTCACAGACACTTACCCACCCACTTACAGACTCACACAGACACTAACACACCTGATCACAGACCCACACAAACACTCAGAGACAGACCCACACAGGAACACACATACTCACTCACTGAGCGAGCCACTCATACACTCACAGACACTCACACACCCACTCAGACACTAACATATGCATTCACAGACTAACACAGGCATTCACAGACCCAGTTACAGACCCAGGCAGGTCCTCACACACCCATTCATACACCCAGACACTCACACACCCTCACATCTACTCACACAGCCACTCACAGACCCATACAGCCACTCACACACCCACTCACCGACCCATACATCCATTCAACCACCCTCTCACACACCCTTAACATCCCTGTCACATGCACTTCCCGACCCATACAGCCACTTGCACACCCACTCACTGACCTATACAGACACTCACACATCCACTCTCAAAGTTTACAGGTTATAGTTAGGAAATAACATTTAAAAAACCTTCTAAATTCACTGAAAAAAACCAAAGGTTACACGGACGTTATAGTTAGGCTCAGATTATACATTCACAAGACCATAGAACTTCAGCAGTTCTAGTTACCCGAGTTAACTATAAGTTACGTCCCTGCAATGCACAGCTAATGACCTCACATATTAGATGACTCATGACATGGACAGTGACATCACTGATGACATCTCAAATTACATCAATGACAACATCATCCAGTGATTGTGAGTGTTTTCTAAAAGTTTATCAGTGTTAAACATATGAAATTAAATGAAATACCAACATTTGTAAAGCGCACAGCTACATCCAGAGAGGTGTCCTGGCGCTGGGGGTTGTCAGGAAGATTAAGCAAGCTATTGTTCAGAGTCACATTGTGCGGGGCTAGCCTGCCGCTGGCGCCAGGGATCGAACCGTAACCCAGTGGTACGGAGTAAAGGCACCCTGGCCACTGCACCACATCTCATATATACTAAGGGACCAGAAAAGTTAAGTTTGTATTCTTTGTGTGACACATGCCACCCACAGCATAAAAAAAGTTTAGTGGTGCCCCTGCCCCTTTTTTAGGGACATCACCAAAAACAAAATATGTAAATATTGCAGGGCATTATAAAGCACTCCTTGCAGGAACAGTGAATGATAAATGAGCAGCTGTGACCACTCATTTATTATTCAATTTTGGCTTTTTGTTTTTACTGGCAGTCAAGGTCCCACCATGTATAACCACTATTTTGTTTTCCAAAGGGTGCCGTGAGGAACCCCAGGACCCCTGTGGGCCTTGCGTTTCCCTGCATGTGGCCCCCTTTCTCAGGGCCACGGAGGAGCCAGCATTATTTTTTAAGTGTTGCCCCACTCGGGCCCCCAGACCATTAGGCTTGTTGGGGGCTGCGGGGGGGAGCACCAGGGTCCTGCCGGCTCCATGTGGGATTCGGCATTGCTTTCGCCACCATAGAGCAGTTTTCTTTTGTTCAATGCAGCAATTGACAGTATTTCCTTGCCTGAGAGCGCGGGGAGGGAAATGTTTTGTGCTTCCACCCAACAGGAGCTGCTTTGTGCTCCTGCCAGGTGGGAGCATATTACACTTTCTCTGTGTGCGCTCTCAGGCAAGGAAATAGACAGTGTCCCAGGGGTTGGCAAGCAGGGACACCATCCCTCTCACAGCTGGGCCATGAAATGGTTTTAGGAGGGGGCCACATGGCACTCCTCCCCTTTATGAAAATATCAACCCAAGAATATGGTGTCTCCAGCGCTTCTTAGAGGCTTAAGAAGAGGGGCCAAGCGCATTACCGCAATCCTAATGCCGCGAGTACAGCACAGGGACCAGCGCTGATTACCACAAAAGTCCTACGCTTTGGAGAACCATTAAAAAAGGTCAAAGATCATGTGCAGCAGTGGTGGCCACTCACTGGGGGGTTGGGTGCAGTGCCTGGTAACTGTCCCGACCCTGTTGGCAACCCCACACTGTGCACAGCCATGGGAAAGTGGTTTAGTTACATATAGGGATTACATATTACTTTATGTAAAAAGCCCTTGAAATACACTGAAAAAAACACAAAGTTTAAAGTAACGTTATAGTTAGGTATGGTAGTAATATTTAACCTTACATTAAAAAAAGAATTCAGAAATTCACTAAAAAAAACAAAGGTTAAAATGACACTATAGCTAGGTTAAAATGTCAGTTTAAACTTAACATATTAAACAAAAAAAATGCTGCAATTCACCAGATCTATTTAACTGAAACTTAATAAAAAAATTAACAGAAATAACTAACTCACGACCTCGCCAAGCACAGCTTGGTAACTCATATATTACATATATTACATCACTGATGACATGTTCTATGAGGACATCTGAATGTACATAATTGGTGACAATGATGTGAATGGCATGGGCGCAAATTTTAGCTTTGGATTCTTCAGTGACTTTCCAAGTTTTTAGGTCTCGCCTGTCGATGCGCATGCGCATCGAGCAAGCGAGACTATTGCGAGTTATCCACTCTTTATCCACACTGCAAGGAATCGTGGCGATTCCTTGCAGTGCCCGTGACTTTTAAGGTCAATGCGCATGCGCATTAAGCTTATGCGCATGCGCATTGACCTTAAAAGTAACGGGCGCGTGCATGTCCGTCTCTGTTTACCCGCTCCGCCCCCTCCCCTTCCCGCCGTGTCGCATTTCTCCTCCCCCCTCCCCTCTCTTCCCTCCAGCTTGTTGTTTGTATAATTTAACCCGCTCCGCCCCCTCCCCTTCGTGTCGCATTTCTCCTCCCCCCTCCCCTCTCTTCCGTCCGTCCGTCTTGTTTATAATGCCACCGTGGGTTCCCTTTCTGTACCGGGTGTTGATGGATGTTTTCAGATTTTCTGCCCGACCTCCAGTGCGGTTAAATTCCCATCTTTCCCTCCCCATGTGCTCCGATCCCCTCCCCCACCTCTTCTGCCCGTGATTGCCGCTCCATCTCGCTCGGTAGTGGCAGGGAGATTTACTCTCTGTTAGGTTCCCGCGGGGAAAATGAAGGCGCACAACATAAGCACAGATAAGGAGGAGGCAACCTGCTCTGTGCCAACAAGAACGGACCAGCCCGAAAGAGGAATGTAGACTGACTGTTGCTTGCAGCACTGCAGATAAGGGTTCAAATAAATTGATAAATCGTGTTGCTGTTTTATTGTAAAACCGAATTACAGGAGAGGAAAACCGCGACAGTATCTTTAAATCTGTAGCAGTGTACTCCATCAGGGTGCAGGTCTTTGTAAAAATGGTTTAATCCTCTTCGTACCGACTGTTTCTGTTGCTAGTAGAGACTCCTTGCTAATAAAATATATCACCTTGTAGTGGATTTAATTGAACTCCACATTCGATGTTCTGTTTCCGGTAAAGCACCACGACAAACTATCTGCAAAAGTGTGGTGGGGAACTTGGGTTTAAAGCAATAACATGTTTGAGAACAAACTTTCGTGAAATAATATTTGTGGAACCTTCAAAAGATCGCGCCTTAAAAGATGGAAAATGTTTTGGAACCCAAGTATAACCAACAAGTTCGTGTTTACGTCCGTCCTTTCTGTGCTGCTTCCAGTTCCCATGTTATTATTAGGTCTGGCCTTTGAGACGCTTTAAGCGGTTTCACCTTATTGTTTTTCCACGAAATCCATACATGAGTTGCATACAAGGAGAGTGTTTGTCAGCACGCTTTATCTATTGGCCCGTTAAATTGTCATTCACGTTTTGCTTCCATCCACCACCGCACGGCATATCGCAAAAAGCCATGGGTCAGCCTACTTTACCCATTGGCTCCCTTCGTTTTGAGTGACTGCACAAGACCTGTGCACATTGTTCTTAGCCACCAAAATAATACTTTCTCTGCAATGGCCATGCAGGGGTGAAGTTAACTTTTCATTTAATGTATTCTTTTATATAATATAGCTAAAGTTCTGGCTGTTTATTTTTCCTGCACTTCGAGTGCTTACTTTATTGGGGATTTATTTCCTTACTGCTTTTTTAAGTGTTGACATTTTAACATTGTAGCTAACTAGGATTTGAGTGCATGGTTAATTCCTTTTTGTCTTTTTCACAAGTAATACAATGTATGGCACAACTAAAGGAGACCACTAGTAAAATGGCCACAATAGTGAATGTGTTTTTTCATTTTTATTTTTATGAAAGCCTATGGTGGACACGTATAGGTAGCATTTTTTTGTGGTACATATTACAGTAAAAAGGTGTTAAACGTTTTATGTAATTAGAGTAACTAACTGCTAGCATTAAGAAATGTGAAAAAGAATCCGTGCTAGCTGTGAACCGAGTTTGGCTTTTAAGCCGTTCAGGTTGGTTTGTCAGACTTTTCCCAAAAGCACCAAATTTACTGTAGGCCGAGACCTATCCAGGAATGTGTAGCTCCAGAAGGGGTGTTTGGGTTTCTAACCAGGTCAATGTGCAGTTTGCAGCTGTTGGTGCTGTGCTGGTTTAGAAAGTGTCCGGTACGCACTTTCTGCAATATACTGTTTGTTGCCTAGTACAGCGGTTCTTTGTCCTATGGCACAAGGCTAGCCACCTGGGATGCAGAGCACTATCTTTTAATGCAGAAAGAGAGGAATAACGATAAACACAGCACCACCTTTTACAGGCAAAAAATAAACCTGCAGCTCTATAGGAAAGACATTTGTTACAGCAATCCATTTAGTCTTACATGAAAAACGTATGCAACGCTATGTCTGTGTGTGTACAGAGCAATAAGGCAGCAACTCGAAACATCCCCTCGCACAAGATGTGGTGTAACAGGAACTTACTCATGCTGGTAGATGGCAGAATGCCCTGTACTAGTCAATTGTTGGATTTGTGTTATCGGCATTGAAATACAGCCAGTGACCAGATTTGTAATGCCTGGGGAAATGCTGATAACAGCCTACTCTTGCACTGACCTTACTTAGGTTCCCTTTCATCTCTAATGTGATTAGAAAACAGTCTGGGGGAGAGACAGGTGGCAGACAGTTATTCGTCATTCATTTATTGCAGAAATAGCCAACAGAGTCTTTGTCAAACAAAGTACAAAAAGTAAAGTACATGCAGTAGACAGTCGCAAGATTAGCCTTTAGAAAAAGTTGCATCCTTCCTGAAGATAGATTCCCTTCTAGGCAAAATTCTCACAGAATTCCATCCAATCTCGGTTTAGTTAGAGTGCAGTTTGGCAAAACTCTGAACTGGTATTCTGCAGAGTCCCTGCCCAGAAGTTTTGCCCAAATATTTACGCTGTACACTAAAGAAACTGAGAGAGCAAAGACCAAGCCCACAAGCATTGGCAAAAGTCTCGCCTATGGGCAAGCTATTGGATTTGGCAATGAGTTGGGGGTGGTACACCAGAGGGCAGGTGGTCCTACTCTCTCTCACAGCCTCCCCCAGCTCCGCCCCCTCACTACTTGATTGCACGGCCGCTAGGCCGTGCCTCCCCTACTCTCCTCCCCCCTCCTCCTCTCCTCCCCTGCCTGCCTGCCGCATTTCTCCTCCCCCTCCCCTCTCTTCCCTCCGTCTCGTTTCACACACACCCTCTCCCCCGCTCCGCCCCCTCCCCGCCATGTCTGCCCCCTTCCCGCCGCCTATTCATGCCTCTCAGTTCACTGAGTACTCTACGCTCAGACCTCATATGTTGACCACCTCACTCACCCTCAACCCCTCACTCACCCTCAACCCCTCACCCTCAACCCCTCACTCACCCTCACTCACCCTCACTCATCCTCACTCAACCACCCTCAACCTCACTCACCCTCAACCCCTCACCCTCAACCCCTCACCCTCACTCACCCTCAACCCCTCACCCACTCACCCTCAACCCCTCACCCTCACTCACCCACCCTCAACCCCTCACCCTCACTCACTCACCTTCAACCCCTCCCCCTCGACCCCTCCCCCTCGACCCCTCCCCCTCAACCCCTCACCCTCACCCTCACTCACCCTCAACCCCTCACCCTCAAACCCTCACTCACCCTCAACCCCTCACTCACTCACCCTCAACCCCTCAACCCCTCACCCTCAACCCCTCACTCACCCTCACTCAACCACCCTCAACCTCACTCACCCTCAACCTCACTCACCCTCACTCACCCTCACCCACCCTCACCCTCACTCACCCTCACCCTCACTCACCCTCACCCTCACTCACCCTCACTCACCCTCAACCCCTCACCCTCACTCACCCTCACTCACTCACCCTCACTCACTCACCCTCACTCACTCACCCTCAACCCCTCACCCTCACTCAACCTCACTCACTCACCCTCAACCCCTCACCCTCACTCACCCTCAACCCCTCACCCTCAACCCCTCACTCACCCTCAATCCCTCACCCTCACTCACCCTCAATCACTCACCCTCAATCCCTCACCCACCCTCACCCACCCTCACTCACCCTCACTCACCCTCACTCACCCTCAACCCCTCACCCTCACTCACCCTCACCCACCCTCACCCTCACTCACCCTCACCCACCCTCACTCACCCTCACTCACCCTCACTCACCCTCACTCACCCTCACTCACCCTCACTCACCCTCACTCACCCTCACTCACCCTCACTCACCCTCACTCACCCTCACCCTCAACCCCTCAGCCTCACCCTCACTCACCCTCAACCCCTCACCCTCACTCACCCTCACTCACCCTCAACCTCATGCTAAAGATTTACAAAAAAAACCATAAACAATTCTAAATGCACTAACTCTAATGCTGCGAGACCTATTGCATTTCTAATGCTTGTTTTTTAATGTAAAGAACAGTATTATTACCATACTTAAGTATAACCTCACTTTAACACGAGGTACCGATACTAGGGGTCCAGTGGAGCTATACTAAGGCACAACGGCCGATTACATGACGGGCCAATTGATTTATTTCTTCTTTTGAAAATTTCAAAGCGCTAACAAACCTGACTAAGGAAACCTGACTATACTCTGGATGTACTCCGAATCTTCTGATCCGATAGGGTTTAATATTACTCTGGGAGATTCTTATTTTTATTATTCTTAGGACATCTGGGCTAGCAAACTGTATGATACAGATCGGGAATTTTCTTCACGTACAATTGATGTTAGAAGGTACTGATGCATGACTTTGAAAATGCATGGGAAATGGAATACCAGTATATAGAATACATTCTTTCATTCTGACGCACCATACTAACTTTGTAACGATCCAATCTGTGGTCCTAGGACATATTTCCTCAAACTCACGAATTTGAATGAGAGGATCTGAAGTGACTTAGAAATTTCTGGTGTATATTAACTTCTTATCTGCTAAAAAATGATAAAGATCTCTAATATATGAATCATTGTGGCCTACCATGACCAGTGACTCCTTCTAATCAAATCCCAAGATACTATATTTGAGCCCTGACGAAGTTCCACCGGAACGAAACGCGTTCACTGTTGCTGAGGCATTTTAAAAAAAGAATTTGAACTATAAACTTTTTTCGAAGACCTTTGAAGACCGGTTGAACTGTATTCTCTTGTGTACCGTCCATTTTGGATACTCACTTTAACACTTTAAACTTTTGCTTTTTCAGTGAATAGATTATTACATTTTATTTACATTTGGACACTTAAATCGAACTTACCTACAAAGTAAAAGACAGAAAACGTCTCTGTAATGTGAAGACTCCTAATGTAACTCCCGCAACACAATGACTCCCGATGTGGTGCAGGTCAATTAAAAAGAAGATATGGAGTACCAGCCAAGCCTGACTGGCCGTAGCGGGCACCCGGTATTCCCCAGTGGGCCGGGGGCTGATGTAGTGCCCGTGGGGGGCCGGTTTTCTCACTGTGTGGTGATGGGCCTCAGCAAGGCCTACCGGTGCTAGGGGTTCTCCCTCCTCTGCACAGAGGCCTCAGACCATAGAATAGAAGTTGGCACAGAAAATGGAATAGAAAATACAAGATTTATTAAACCTCATGAGGTGGAACTACATTCACACAGCACCCTTCGGTAATGTATGAAGTAGCACACTGAATGGAAGGAGCTTGGTCATTTTATACCCACACAGGGGCTCAAATGAAGGCGGTACAAGTACAAAATGCTGGTTTTAGGTACATATAAGGTCATACAGAAAATGCACAGTCAACAAGTGGGAGGAGCTAACAGTGGCTGTTTTTGGCAAACACATCCTGACAGTTACATTTTAGTGGCAGCTGAAAAGACAGCTGCAAGCTCAACTGAGCATGTGCGAAGTTGGAAGATGATAAATATATCTTGTCTCTAGGCAGATTTCAAAGCCAGTTAACAGAAAGGTAGGACAGAGCACGTAGCGAGCACATGGTAGCACATGGCAAACAAAATGGCTGACAGAAATACAAAATGGATTCCAAAAAACGGACAAGATAGTCTCTCAATATAGGATGGCTTCTGCTGATGCTAACCTAATCGCTGCCAAATTACAACAGACGACCCTTATAGCATTAGCTGAAGACATGTGTTTATCTGGGGTCATCTAGATATGCATCCTGTACATTGATGCTCATCATCTTAATGATCTCTGTATTTAGCATTTGTTGTGCTTTCATTTCTGAAATATTTCTCTTATCAGGTGTACAAGCAGTGATGTACATGGAGCAAAGCATAGGACCACATTGTATACAAGTAAAGCATGTAAATAATATCGCAAACAGTATACATAAAATAGTCAGTAGTTTCTAGCCCCAAGTAGCAAATAGGTCCAGAACCAGATAGAAAAAGTCCATGTACCAGTCTCTGGGTGAATCTCTGCAGCAATCTTATGCAGTTTTGATATTGCGTTGTATACTGAAGGTGAGTGATCTGGCATAAATACGTAGCAACTGCTACCGATGATGCGACATGCACCACCTCGATCAGCCAAAGTGGTATCAGTCTGATCAACCTCATCAGTACTTATTGTCCTCTTATTTCTGTTCTTGGAAATGTCATTGTACAATTTGAAGTCGAGGTGATATGACGCAGGTGCCAAAAACACAGGGGGCAACAGAAAGAACACACAGCAGATCCCTGACCACCAAACAGGTAGTTGATAGTATCCCTTATTTCTGCACACAAAATAAGTATCATGTGAGGCTGTAAAACTGCTGTTATTAGCACCTTCAAAGGTCAGAACTACTGTACACTCATTCCTTCCTACTGGAATTCTCCCAAAACTACTAATACACAATTCTGCTTTAGCTCTAGTAACAGAAATTACAAAAGGTCCATTGTTCTTAATATTTCTCATACTCGTGAAGACATATGGTGTCAAAATATTGTCAGGTTGATACTCTTCCCATTCCCATTTAGTCCCTTTAGCTTGAGGATAACCATCTGTATCTTGATAGCATACTTTATTCAGATGAAAGTTAATCCCACCTACTGAAGGCTTTCCAGAAGCAAACAAAAGTGCATACCAAGCTTGACATGAACCATTATGGGAAAACGGCAGAGGAATAAAAGGTGTTCCTCCCTTTTTCTGGTGAGCAGGTATCATCCCACACACCCAACAGTTCGTGGCATTATGTGTATGATGCAACATTTGAATAAAAGTGTTGTTTAAGTAGGATTGTCAATGCTTCTGCTCATGATAGGGAAGAGTGAAGTAGTGATGTTCCATTGGTACTGTAGTAGTGGCAACAAAAAGCTGTCGAGCAGGAGCCACTTTCTCAACAAACCAGGTGATTATTGCCATAACCACCAGAGCAACAACAAACCCTACAGCACAAATGATTCTTTTGTTATTTGTTATGCATTTTAGCAACAGCGATAATTGATCTTTCTACAAACTCGTTGAAACAATCGTTGGAGCTCTTATCCCTGGGCAGCCGTTGATTTCTTCACCACGGGCCAAGACGGGTGTCACTACACTACGCAGGACTGACCCCCCTCCCTTGCCACATCGGTGGTCCGTTTCACTAACCCAGGGCGGTAGCTCAACCAGTCTATTTCAGCAAAGCAGATTCTTTTCTTGGTCTCAGCTGATATCGGGATTCTCCAGCAATCGTGTGGTCAGGGAAGACTTCTGCAGATTCATCAGGTGAGATAGCTTGACCTTTCTCTATCTCCAGAATCTCTCGATGGTCGGTCAACACAGCAGGTTCCACCAAGGTAGGTAGTACTATCTTCCAGTGAGTACTATGGACCCAATTCTTTCGATTTGTCACTCGAACTGCAGTCCTTATTGCAAGGAGCACTTGCTCTGGTCCTCGCCACCTCGGCTCCAAGCTGTTAGATCTTGATCATCACGTGGTCGCCAGGACGGAGTTCATGGGCCTTACATGTAGATCTGTCAGGAAGAGATTCTCGAACCTGTTGATGTATAGAGATCAAACTGTTGGTTAACTGTGCCAAATAATCATTCACCAGAACACATGGAACATCATGTATGGGACCAGTATTTTCGCTAACTTCAATTTCAAAGTAGTGTTCTACCTCTCCACTAATCCTGCTGATTGCAGGTGTAAGACTGCATGGAATTCCTGCTTGATCCCTAATCCTTTCAGGACATGCTCAACAACTTGCTCAATAAAATGAGGTCCGTTGTCACTCCACAAAAGTTTACAAACACCATATCTAGGGAAAAACTCCTTTAGAAGCACCTTCGCTGTGGTGAGAGCAGTATTATCCTTTGTAGGGTATGCCTCTATCCATTTACTGAAGGCACATACCACCACTAGGACGTATTTCAGATTGTTGCAGTGTTCATGTTGGATGTAATCCATCTGCAAAACTTCAAAAGGTGCAGTTGGTGTAGCAAACCCTCCTGTAGGAGTTTGTGCCCCTTTACCAGGATTATACTGCCAACAGATCAAACAGGACTGTACTACTCTTTTAGCTATGCTGGCAATGTTAGGATGCTCCCAAATTTGCGTAAGCAATTTAGTTATTGTAGAGCTCCAACATGTGCCAGCCCATGTGCCATTTGAACCATAGGTTGTAAATATGCTGCAGGCAATTTCCATTTATCCATGTCTTTGTTGCGCCAACAACCCTCATCGTCCAACATTCCTTCTTTAGCCCATTGCTCAAGTTCTGCTACAGAAGCAGATCTCTGTACATCTAACACTTCCTGTCTAGCATCATGCCATGCTCAGCTTGAGACTTCACTACGTACATGGAAGTAGTGCTTCGTTGCATTGCAGTCTCACGTGCTACGCGATCAGCAAAAGTATTACCTTGTCCTATCTTGTCAGTCACTTTCTTGTGTGCGCTACACTTCACTATCGCTAACTTCTTCGGATATGTCCGTGCAGTCAAAAGGTTATGCACTAATTCTCCATGCATTATCTGCATCCCGTGGGATGTAAGAAAGCCTCTTTCCTTCCAAAGCAGGGCAAAATCATGGGCCACTCCAAAAGCATAGCAGCTATCTGTATAGATGTTCACACACAAGTCAGTGCTAAGCTCACACGCTCGTGTCAAAAATATTAGCTCAGCTGCTTGAGCCAACTTCTGAGGTATGCGAGCTGTTTCTACTACTGTCTGAAGTGTCGTAATTGCATATGCAGCTGAGGTTGTGCCATCTGGTAACTTCAAACAGGACCGATCAACCCACAGTTCTCCATCTACATCTGGAAGGGGTAAATTGATGCGACCCTTTGTCATTTCCTCAGTAAGGAATATACAATCGTGAGGCTCCTTTGACTGAGACTAAGTCGCAGGATATGGCAACAAAGTGGCTGGGTTCAGTGTTGCGCATCTCTTCAAGGTAATATGAGGTGCTAACAGTGTCAATTTATATCCTGTCAGGCGAGCACTAGTTAAGTGTTGTGTCTTAGTCTGATTCAAAAGGGCATCTACTGCATGGGGTACTAGCCCCAACAGTTTGTGTGACAAAACTATCCCTTCACTCTGACTTATGGACACAGCTGTTGCTGCAACTGAACAAAAATACCCAGGCAATGCACGAACAACAGGATCAAGGACGGCTGAAAAATATGCACAGGGACGCTGCTTGTCGCCGTGTGTTTGTACTAGAACTGACAATGCACATTCATCTTTTTCGTGTACATAGAGTGTAAAAGGCTTTTTGTAATCTGGAGTGCCTAACACTGGTGCAGAACAAAGAGCTTGACGTAACTGTCGAAAAGCATTCTCACATCATCTGTCCATGGAAGGGGCATTGGAGTATCTTTCGTCAAAAGTGCTAGCAAGGGTTTGACAATGTGAGAAAACCCTAATATCCATTGCCTACAAAACGAGGTCAGACCAATGAATGCACGGACATCTTTCTGAGTGGACGGTACTGGTGTGTCTAAAATTGCTTGAATGCGATCTGATGTAAGTGCATGGCCCTCCTTAGACAGAAGGTGACCTAAGTAGGTTACCTTCGGTCTACAATATTGCAATTTCTTTCGTGACACTTTATGATGGTGTGTAGAAAGAAAAGAAAGCAAAGACAAAGTACACTCTTCACATAGTTCAGGCGTATCGGCTGCCAACAAGATGTCATCGACATATTGAATGAGAGCCATCCCTTTAGGTAAGAAGAAAGAATCAAGTTGTCTTATCAGTGCTTGGCTATAGATACTAGGACTCTCAGTGTACCCTTGAGGAATTCTACAAAATCTGTATGGTCGATTATTTAAAGTGAAACCAAACAAATATCTGCTATCGGAATGAATAGGGATCGAGAAGAAAGTATTCTTCAAATCAATCACGCTAAATGTAGTCGCTGTCGGGGGAACCAAAGTAAGTAGTGTTATTATGTCAGAAACCACTGGGTATTGTGGTACTACAATCTTATCAACTTCTCGCAAATCAATAATGAATCTGTAAATCCTAGTATCAGTATCCTTTTTCAAAATGAGCAGAATAGGACTGTTACAAACATTGTAAGTGACTTCCTCCACAACCCCCACTTTAATCAAATCATGGACAATGCGAATGAGTGCTTCTTCGCCTTCCTGAGAAATTTTATATTGAGGCAAGCGCGGCAATGAAGCGCCCTCCTTGACACTAATATGCACTGGTGGAATAACCATTTGTCCTATATCAGTGTCTGAAGTAGCCCATTAAGCACTAGGGAGTGAAGCTAATGCAGTATCTTCTTTAACCAAACAAGATCTCTCAGTCATGGGCTAGTTGTCATTCAAAATAACACGCACTCCTTCAGGAGAACATCGTATCGTAGCCCTGAAATACTTGAGCATATCAAGATGCACAATATTGGCTGGTGTGTTCGGAGAGAGCAAAAATGGACATGGAGCAGTAAACTTATCAACATGGAATACAAGTGGTTGTGACAGTGGGCTAAGAGAAGGCGTTCCATCGAACCCTATCGATGTAAAGGTTGAGCCAGACAGGGGAGCCCTTGGAACCAATTGTTTAGATAAGGCGCTACGAGTAGCTCCTGTATCAACCAGAAACTGATCAGTAGAACCCAAAACATGTGCTGTAACATAGGGACCCCTCTGATCAACTGGAACTTCAACTGATTCCTTACCCATCCTAGGCAATCCTATGCATAAGCAGAATCTTGAAAATCAGACAGCACATAGTCGGACATTTGATATTGGTTCCTTCTATCAAAAGTGTTAAACCCATCCAGCCCACGCGTATTAGCATCAAACCTAGCATGACCATTCATGCTTCCTCTAGGCCCTGGATATCCTGAACGATTTCTCATTTGTCCCCAACCACGTGGACACTGCTGAGCACGCAGCACTGGACAATCAGAAATCCAATGTTCAAATTTCTTGCAGTACGCACACTGGTCAATAGACAAATTCGGACGAGCATAAGAAGAAAAAGATGAACCATTAGATCCACGTCCACCTCGATCATTAGCTCTAGAAGGCGGACCATAAGCCTGAGCCAACATAACTTTTGTTTTCAACTCTTTAGTCTTTTTATCCTCATTACCCTTCGCTTCTAATTCCTGGCGTTCATAATACTGAGCCATAGTCAAAAGAGAAACTGGAGAAGAGGTAGTCATGAACTCTCACTGGCCTTTAGGCCACTAGCTATTCCAGGCAAACGGTTTGCGACATATTTATCGACAAACAGATGCCTACCTGTGTCATCTGTCAATGACTGGCCACTAAAATCGTGGAATGCCTTCTCAAAGCGTGTAAAAAAATCTGAAACCGATTCATCTGCCTTTTCCTTACACAACGCTAATACAGTCCAATCTATCTTTTTAGGGGGAATAATAAGCTTTAACTTAACTAATATAGCTGTAGGGAGATCTAAAATCAATTTGCACGGTTTCTGTGCAGGCTGCGGCTATACATCTATTTGTTCTAACTCTTTCCATAATGCACCAAAAGTTGCACGATGATCAACTTTACGCACAGTTCTCCATATGTCAGGCGGCAATATCAATCCGAAAAACAAATTAATATCAGGCAAAGTTATGGTGCAAGAGCTAATAGCATCCTCAACTTCCTCATAAAAAGCTGCTGGATTTTTGCGCGGATCAGGCAATGCATTTTTAAGGGCCATAACATCCTCTCTTTTCCAAGGAGTATAGACCCAATTATAAATAAAGTAACCCTTTGCATCAGCAGAACTTTTATCATCATCTGTTCCCTCGCCTCTAGGGGGAACATACAAAGGCGCAGCTTCCCGCATAGGTTTCGCATGAACTATCATATTCTTATCTGTTCCGAAGATAGAAGATTGTACCACGCTGGTCTGGGATGTTAGTGCAGCTGCTGCTGCCTTTTTCTCCTCTCGCAAACAGACTGCATCAGCACGCAGTTTAACCAAACGCCTGATTGTATCAGCCACCACGTTTCGTTTCGAGTTTTGGCGGCTGGATTATGGAACTCCCTTCCTGTCCATATTCGTGCCCTTAACAGCCTGACTCTCTTCAGACGTGCTATAAAAACTCATTTGTTCGCCTCTGTTGACTGATCTCTTCTCTTCCCAGCGGCGTTTTGTTGTGTTGTGGTACTTGATCTGGCGCCAGGACGCCCCTTCGCTGGGGCAGCTGTGCGCTGAATAAAAGTCATTAACATAACATAACATAACATAACATAACATAACATAACAAAAGACAAAAAGACCATCACGCATTTGCTTACAATCAGTTGCTACATTATCAGGTTCCAATTCATCAGAATGTTTCCTAAACCGCTCAACAACCTCTGCGGCAAATACCACAGTAAAATATATTTGCTCCCTTTTATGATGTGGGTTGTGGTCCTTTTTATTATGGGTTTGTCCGGCCTTGTTTAAAGAAGAATGTTGGGTTTGTTTAATAATTTATTATGGGCTGGACAACTGAAATGAAATTTTGTCATCATGCAGTGCTTTGGTCGTGTTTACATGGGATTGGTCAACTGTAAATAAGGAATGTTTGCCTGAAGCACAATTTTTGGCATAAAAAGGGACGACCTGCTTTGTAAAGTTGAGCAGTCTCCTGAGAACATACACCGTGTTGTACTTCTAGGACCTCTGTTACTAGCTGCAGCCAATAAATTTGAACTTTGACGCCACCAAGAAGTATCCCGTGTCTCTGTATTCTTAGACAGGTGAACCCGAAGACTTTGGGCGTGCCCCTGGCACCGCGGGGTTTAAATCCCGGTTCTTCAATTGGCGCTTCCAACGTGCGGCGACTTCAGCGGTACCGGTCGAAGCCTGAACATCGTGAGGAGCTTCGTGTGAAAATTCTGGAGGAAGGCCTACCACTTCATCGACCCCTGTATGTCGTGGTGGTCCGAAAGTCTTTGCTGCGAGGTTCCCCGCTTTCCGACGGCTACGAAGGAATGCTGCCCTGACTGTCGCCCTGTCTTGGAGCCCTTTGATGATTTGTAGTGCGAGACGATAGACGGGTCTTCTGGCGACGCCATTGATACTTCAGTTAAGTATGAGAGGAGCGTCTCCCAGTCCTTAGTTTTTGGGTATCCCTTGGGATCTTTGATTTGGGACTTGCAAGCTCCAAAGCCGAGGGACTCGTGTATTCACGAGGCTATCGTGTTCGATATTCCCTTGAAGTTTGAAGCTAGACTAGTGAGCGAAGATGCCTGGTCTTAGCAGACTTGGAAAGATATTTTGTTGTGGTTGTAATAGGGATTCCCGATTGGAGGACTCGTGTCCGGTGCCTCCGATTGGAACTCCGACCTATGAGCTCTATTTAAAACATGGGGTGGACCCCATCACGTATAATGAAGTACGGACTAGAAATACTAGGAAGGACGGTGTCCTAAAGTGGCCCCAATATGGTAGTTATGATGCGGAGATTTTAGATAACTTAGAAGTTAAACTGTTCAAGAAGAAAGCCCGGCCGGCGATGTTTGACTCTTTCCGCCTCTGGCGAAAGGAAGCCAAACAGAAAGAAATTAAATTGGCGAAGAGAAATAAAAGAGAGAAGGGTATTTCGATAATGCAAGCTGCTATACAGTTTAGAGATAACGAAGAAGAACAAGCAAGTGAGCAGTTGCAAAGGCAACGTAAACTGGCAATTGATAAATGTTATCCAGCTTTGCCGCCTCCTCAGCAGGATGCAGTGAAGGACCTTGAGAAAGATTCTTTGATGTCACATCTATTGAGTTCGCCACCCCCTTATGTGCAGAGTGCTACAGCACCTCCGCAACCTTTAGTTGCGCAACCTTCGGTTGCTTTGCCTCCTGTTATTGTACCACCGCCAGCTCCTCTTCAGTTGGCTCCTACTCCTTTGGTGCAGCCTTCTCCAGGGCCACCAATTTTTCTACCTGCTTCGTCTCCAACTCCTATGCCTGTATTGTCTACTCCTTCTGCTACTACTCCTATGCATACTTTGTCTCATCTGTTTTTCCTCCTGTTCTTTCGTCACCTCCTCTTTCTGTTCGACAGAGAATGACCGATACTGTTACTTGTCTCTTTTCTCCTCTTTTTGGGTCATTGGGTATGACCCCTGTTGCAGAGCGTAAACAATTGCGTAGCCAATTGCCTGGTCCTGATGAGCGGTCAGTATTGGATCATTTAGCGCGTAAATGGGTTACTTATCCTTTGAGGTATAATTTTGAGTCTGTTATGGATGTTTTCCGTCAATGGGAAGCACCGACGCAGAGATATGTTTTTCAGACAATGTGTACTTTCCTTCGTGAAGAATGGGAAGATGGTGATTTGGGACAGGCTCCGCCTGAGTTGTTCCGTGTGCAGTCTGAGTTTGCGAAGGGAACTATAGTGGGTCTCGACGTTGAAAGAGCAGTTGCGACATTGTTGTCGTTTAGGAGCGAATCTCCTTCTCAGCCGTTGTTTGAGCCTGATCCTTCAGTTAGGAGGAAAGTGCGACAATATCCAATGAGAGAGGTTCCTCCGGTGTGGAAGGAAGCAGTTCAGGCCAATGCTAATGCTGGTATTGTAGCTGCACCGGCTCATTTTCAGCGTGTTTGGGTACATGTTCCATGGAAGAGAGCTGAAGTTTTGGCCCTTAAGCAGACTTTGCCTGATCCTCGTAAAAATCCTGCAGGGTACTATAAGGAATTATCACAGACTGCAGACTCATGTACTATGAATTTAGCCGATATAGACATGTTGTTTGGAAATGTAGTTCCACAGCCTTTATGGGGATTGATTCGTCATACGGATCATGCGCAAGAATTAGGTGATACATGGGCCAATATTGGTGCCTCAGATGGCAGACAGGTTGGTGGTGCTAAACCTGAGCCTTTAGTTGCAGAACTCCCTGGTAGGATTATTAATTATATGAAAACTTTGATGCCTGCTATGCGTGTCAACTGGGACAAATTGTCTGCATGTAAGCAGAAGAAAGACGAAAGTGTGTCTGATTTCTTCACTAGGTTTGAAGAAACGTTTATCGACCATAGTGGTCAGGACATGAGTACGGAAGATGGTCAACGGTTGTTTGTTGATAAGTTTGTGCATAATCTGCTTCCAGAATTGTGCACTAAGTTGAAGGATTCTGAGAGTTCTTGGGCTGTCTCTTCGTCAGCGCAGATATTGGCTACTGCCCAGTACTATGAGAATAGAGATAAGGACGAGAAAGATAGAGCCGACAAGAAGACTAAAGAATTAAAGACGAAGGTTCTTTTACAGCAGGCGTATCCGCCTCGTAATAATCAGCGTGATTATCAGCAACCTCAGCAGTATCAGAGAAACTCGCAAAAGTACGAGTCTTCTCAACAGCGTTTTCCTGTAGGCCATTGTGCGTATTGTAAAGAACAGGGTCACTTCAAGAATAGTTGTCCGGTTCTGTTGCAGCGCACGAATGGTGTTTCTGGTGTGAGAGGTCGAGGCGTTCAGCAAGCTCCGCGAGGTAGAGGACGTGGTGTGTCTCAGAATGCGCGTCCCTTGCCTCCACAGAATTCGATGAATAGTTTTGATCAGCAGAATGGTGTGTTTGGTAGGACGGCTCAGTACTATGCGGACGATTATTACGTCGAAGGTGAGAATATGGATGGTAATGATTGCTAGGACAGCCATAGGCAAAGAGAGGGAGTTGTTTCAGTTCCAGTAGATCAGAGTGGACCTTATGTTGAAGTGATTGCATCAGGTGTGTCAGAGCCTTTTCTGTTGGATACTGGTGCTGCGAAGAGTTCTATCATGCACTCTAGACTCCCTGGCGCACCTTTGTCTGGCTTAACGAATGTTTCAGTAGGTTTTTCTGGCGCCCCGGTTAGTAATCCGATTTCTAGTCCTTTGTCTCTTTCTGTTGGACCATGTGATTTCGAAGCACCCCTTATTTTGACGACAGGTTGTGGTGAGAACTTGTTGGGATTTGATTTGTTGAAAAGATTGTATGCGACGCTATATTGTTCTCCTTCAGGAGTACAGCTTACATTGGGAAAGAGAGTGATCTCTTCGATGTATTTGTCTAAAGATCGACTTCCAGCTGAATTGTCTTCTCTCCCTGATTCTCTTTGGGCTACTGGTCCTAATGATGTGGGTCTTTTGGAGATCCCGCCATATGTTGTGACGCTGAAAGCGAATGTTAGATTGCCTCGTATTCCCCAATATCGGATTTCCAGCGATGGTGAAAGAGCACTTTTGGCGATCATCTATGATCTGATTGAGAAAGGTGTGATTGAAGAAACGAGAGGTAATGTGTGCAATAGTCCGGTTTTGCCTGTTCTGAAACGTACTGATTTTTCACAGTCGCCTGTATATAGGTTTGTGATTGATCTTCGCGAGGTGAATAAGATTGTAGTTCCGCAATTCCCTGTTGTACCGGATATCACTGCTTTACTGACTTTGATTCCAGCTTCTGCTACTTGGTTTTCGGTGATTGACTTGAAGAAAGCTTTCTTCAGCATCCCGATTGCCGAGGAGAGTAGAGATATTTTTGGCTTCTCTTTAGGAGGCCCAAGTTTCCGGTTTAAGCGCGCTCCTCAAGGCTATTGTGAGAGTCCATCCATCTATAGTCAGGCTTTGAAAACACAGCTTGATACGATTGTCTTACCTGATGGTGCTGCCCTTATTCAGTATGTCGACGATTTGTTAGTTGCTGCTGACAATGAAGAGATTTGTAAAGAGGCTACTTTGTCGTTGTTGCGTCATTTGTCTGATTTCCATCATAAGGTGTCTCTTTCGAAGTTGCAATATTGTCGACAAGAAGTAACCTTCTTAGGTCACCTCTTATCGAAGGAAGGAAGAAGATTGACCCCAGAAAGAATTCAAGCTATTGCAAAAATGAGTGTGCCAACCGCACAGAGAGAAGTTCGTGCTTTCCTGGGTATTACGTCGTATTGTAGACCGTGGATTCCGAATTTTTCACTTCTTGCGAAACCTTTGATAGCTCTTACTTATAAGGATACTCCGAATCCTATTCCTTGGACTGACGAATGTCAGAAGAGTTTTTCAGAATTACGTGATGCGTTGTGTTCGGCTGTGTTGGGTACTCCCGACTACAGTAAGCCTTTTACACTCTATGTCCACGAGAGAGAGGGATGTGCATTGTCAGTTTTGACTCAACAGTTTGGCGATAAGCAACGTCCATGTGTGTATTTTTCATCGACTTTGGATCCGGTAGCTAGAGCGTTGCCGAGTTGTTTGAGAGCTATAGCGGCAGCGGCTGTCTCTATTCGACAGTCTGCTGGTTTGGTAATGGACAATACGTTGATTGTAATGGTTGCACATGCAGTGGATACCTTATTGAATTGAACAAAGACACAGCACTTAACTAGTGCTCGGTTGTCAAGTTACGAATTGACACTTTTAGCGAGTCATGTGCATATAAAGAGATGCAACAGGTTGAATCCAGCTACGTTGTTGCCGATTTTAGTTGACAGATGTTTCTGAACAGCATGATTGCTTCCTTAGGACAGAGGAAGAAACGAAAGGGAGGATAGACCTAAGGGACACTCCTCTTGCAGAATGTGATGGTACTTTATGGGTTGATGGTTCGTGCTTCAAGCTTCCGAATGGTGATACGACTGCGGCATATGCTGTTACGACTTTGCATACGATTGTTGAAGCTGCACGTATCCCACATAATTCAGCGCAAGCAGCAGAGTTGATTGCATTGACAAGAGCGTGTGTGTTGTCGAAAGGGAAACGAGTGACTGTGTATACCGATAGCCAGTATGCGTTTGGTGTGGCTCATAGTTTAGGACGATTGTGGAAAGAGCGTGGGTTCTTGACTTCGCATGGGACAAAGATTCATCATGGTCAGTTGGTGAATGAGCTCCTTGAGTCACTTACTTTGCCGTTGCAAGTTGCGATTGTGAAATGCAGTGCGCATAAGAAAGTTACTGATGATGTTGGTTGTGGTAATGCGTTTGCAGATGAAGTCGCGAAAGAAACTGCGAGAGATGTGATGAGTCGAATGTATGTTGCGGGTCCGGCGAGATGGGTTCCGGATAGAAGTATGTGTGAAGATACGATAGAGAGTGTGAAGTCAATTCAAGCTGAAGCTACAGAGAAAGAGTTGAGTGAATGGAGAGAAAGTAAGGGTAAATTGGATTCGAATGGTTGTTGGGTTGAGTTGTCAGAGCATCAACGATGGTTGTTACCCGATGCGTATGTGCTTCCAGTGGTTACGTTGGCGCATGGAATGGCTCATATCAGTGTGAAAGGGATTTGTAAGTTGTTGGCTCCAGTATGGCAAAATGCTGGAATTCCTAAGTGTGCAGAGAATTTGGTTAAGAACTGTATGGTTTGTCTGATGTACAATCCTGGCAAGGGAACTCCAACTCCAGCTGGTCATTTTGCGCCTCCGACGTATCCGTTCGAGGTTTTGCAGCTAGACTTCATCCACATGGAGAGGTGCAACAACTTAAAGTATGTGCTTGTGGTTGTTTGTGCCTTTTCGAGATGGGTAGAAGCATATCCCCTGAAAGATAACACTGCCTTGTCCACAGCTAAAGCCCTTGTCAAGGAATTTTTTCCTAGGTATGGATTGCAGAGAATGGTCTGGAGTGACAATGGGAGTGAATTTGTGGGTCAAGTGATGAAGAGTGTGTGTGATGGTTTAGGAATCCGCCAGAAATTTCACGCTGCAAATCATCCCCAATCAGCTGGCCTAGTCAAGTGCTACAATGGCACCCTTAAGTTAAAACTGGCCAAGATTCAGGCAAGCTCGGGTCTACAATGGCCTGATGCTTTGCCGTTAGCACTTTTGTCAACGAGGATGACTGTACATTCACGAATGGGACTTAGTCCGTACGAAGTGGTTTTTGGTCGCCCGGCAAATATTTGGGGAGTGCCGCGGCCGACAAAATTTAGCGAGATAGAGCACCCTGTATTGCTTGATTACCTTTACGAATTGACGGCTAAATTGCGTGTTTTGCACCAACAGGTTCATGATACACTGCCACAAGCATCTGAAGATTCAGGACATGCTATTGAATCTGGCTCGTGGGTCTTCGTGAAAAACTTCCAGCGGACCAAGAACGAGCAGCCCCGCTGGATTGGACCCTACTTGGTGCTTTTGTCCACGCGTTCAGCAGTGCAAGTGCGCGGTAAAAAGAACTGGATCCACGGCGTACATTGTAAGAGGGCCCCTTTGCCTCTGCCGTACGACCAGTGGGTTCAGGATGGTATTCCTGACTCTGAGACTGAAACCGTGCCTCGTTTTCTGCCTTTCAGCGATGCACGTTTGATTGGGACGAACTCTGAACGAGAAAGAGACGATCTTCTGCAAGAAGCTGTGCCTCCGTCGAATCGCTTGGACACTTCCGAACCTGAACTTTTGTTTCGTACATTGCCTGATAAAGGCCGTTATAATTTGCGACCAAGAGTCGTGGGACTAATAAAGTAAAATTCTTTCCTTTGCTATTTTTGAAACTGAATTCTCTCCTCCGAGAAACTGTTTTGACCGATTTTTGCTTTTCTAACCGCCATCCGGGTTCAGCTGTAGGGTTGTGGTATAAAGACTTAGAGCGTACTGCCGTGTAGACACAAGGTCGACGGTTCTGGTTTGTTCTAGGGCGTTTCCTAGGACATTCAGAGGTACACTGAGCGAATCGAACAACTGCCGCGAACAGCACGGTTAGAGGATGGAGTTTTTCGAGATGGAGAGATCTGTTGACAGAATGAGCTTTAAGAGCAAAATGTGTAAAGTTATGAGCAGATAATGTTTCTTAATATTGTGTCTTTTTATGCTACTTAGTTTAATGATGTTTTTGATGGGATATATAATATTCTCTTTTCAAGTGACGTTTGCACCCACTATACAACCCATACCTTCTTCCACTGTTTCCTCACATTCTTTTCACCCTCTGCCTGAACATGAGTCCATTAGGAGATTGGAATTCGTTAATAACTCCTTTGTTCAGCTTCTGCACCAACACCAGCTAGTAGTGAACACGACTAATTGTTGGGTGTGTGGCCTTATGCTCCATACTACTGATAAAGGTATTCCTTACCTGGTGAGGTACTGGGTTTTCTCGGAACCAAAACTAATACAAAAAACCCAGCGGTGTCAGGGCAACACCCAAAGACCCCGGATTCCCCTGTCTTGGCAAACAGAGACACTGGATACTTCTCGATGACGTCAAAGACCAAAGTTTAATGGTTGCAACCAGGGACAGAGGTCTACGAAGTACACACGGGTAGTTCGACAGAGACTGCACCACCTCAATGAACAAAACTCGGTCTTTTATGCCGAAAATTACGCTTCTGGCAACATCACAATTTGCATTCGGTGCATACAAAACGAACCAATGAACAAGTAGCATTTCAAAAAGTATCGACTCATGACAGTCAAAGTTAATCCCACTTTCCGTTGTCCAGCCCACCAAAAACGATCGCACATATGTTAGTTTCCTGTTCGATCAGGCCGGACAAACCCATCATAAAACCTTTAACTCAGTTCGATGAACATGTCGTAAAGGAAAGGCAGAAACAGATGGAAAGGAGATAGAGGAGTGGGAACGGTGGGCCATAAAATCAGACCACGTCCTGTTCTTTGATCCTTATCGATGCAGCTGCTAACCAAGGAACTGGCTCAGCAGGATTCGCCCCAGGCGAGGAGTCAGTTCGGCCAGGTCAACCAAGAGTCAGCTAAGGCGTACGTGTCAAGGACTCGTTCGGCCACAACCATAGTGCCTATGTTAGGGCAACCATACAAGATGGCTGCCACATTACAAAATGGAACCCGAGGGTTTAAACTAAATCCTCAAATACAGAGTGTTCTCCTATATCGATTCATACGAAAACACTCAGACACGCTACACTCGTCATTTGCGGTCTGCTGACACCAAAATCGTCCATTTCCGACGATCTTTATAAATCGGGTTTCAGCACTATCGAACCCAATTCGGAATCACGGAACCACTGCCCCTCCTTTTGCCCTATCATAGGCAATAAACCCAGACCCATTTCAATCTGAATCCGGATCTATATTCATCAGGTCATCGATATGCTGTTGTAGCATCATCTTATTACTATGCATCTCTCTCCGGACAGGCTTCCGTACGCACAAGGTAGCACAAAGGCCACAAATAGCCGGAGCACACTGTACACAGAGACAGAACATGAACAGGATCGCTAAGACCACACCAATGACCATCAAAATCTTCCAACCCCAAGTGGATATCAATCCCCATAACCATCCCATCAAGGACCAATCCCCTTTGTCCAAGTGGACAGAATCGGAGATTTTGTGCAATTTAGAAATGGCTTGGAAGACTGACGGAGCATTATCTGGAATAGAAACGCAGCAGCTCGATTGAATCAATCTACAAACTCCCCCTCGATCTGCTAAAATAACGTCTAGGGAAACTCTATTCTGAAGTGTCATAAGTCTATCCGACTGGAGCTCAGCAGTCAGATTACCAAGGGCACCGGCAGTCTCAACTATGGTGGACTCAACCACTCTCGTAAGCTGACGAATATTCCTACTGTTAGCCATAGGTCCCCAAAACGGCAGAAAACCCTTGAAGAAATCACCCAATTCTTGTCCTGCAGTGTCCTCTTGGCTAAAGACACCTCTAGCAATTCTTGTCTTGTGATAATCTGCAGCAGCTGTAAAAGTGGGGGGTAACAGAAAGGAAACAAAACATGTGCCTGAAAAATCATGGGGCAACCATGTGTATGCTTTGTCGTAGCAAACAAAATAAGTACCCTTGGCAGCTAAGAAC
This sequence comes from Lissotriton vulgaris, assembly GCF_964263255.1. Classification (NCBI taxonomy): domain Eukaryota; kingdom Metazoa; phylum Chordata; class Amphibia; order Caudata; family Salamandridae; genus Lissotriton; species Lissotriton vulgaris. The sequence continues at coordinate 413,761 of NW_028246317.1, read as the reverse complement.
GCTGGGGAAGACTGAGACGGAAACACATAAGTCTCAGCACAAACGCTCTTCCCTTACTGAGCTCTCGGATTCTTACCGTTGCCCTGCAGACAATAGTAACCCTTAAGGGGCACTATCCAGATCGGTAGAGGACTTTTCGCACGCTGGTTAATACTCAGACTTACTCCATATCCATTTACGATCCAACCACTATATGGTTGCCTCTCGTCTTTCGGAATAGTCTCTACTGCATTAGTCCCTTGAATCATGTCGACTATGCCTCTAGCTATAGGACTATTCTTCGGATTATCTCTCGGTGAACGTAAAGGGTCAACACTATGGGCATATATGAACATGGCTCTATAAGCTCGGATCGAACCATTCAAGCTAACAGTTTGTTGTATTGATCACTAACTGGTGCTGGTGTAAAAGCTGTATGAAGGAATTATTAGCGAATTCCTTACGTCTAACTACCTCATGTTCAGGCAAAGGGTGGAAAGAATGAGAGGAAATAGTAGGTGAAGGTGTAGATTGCACAGTGGAATTAGACGTTACTTTAAAAACAAATGCTACATAACCAATTATGAAAATTACAAAACTCAGTAGTAAAAGTATGCACGGAATCAAAAAACATTTCTTCGACATTATTTTACAAATGCGTTTTCTAAAAGTCAGTGTCTGCACAGGTCTCTCCAACTCAAAGAAATCCATCCTAAACTAAGGTTGCTGCCCGCGGTGGTTGGTTGATTCTGCTTGAGAGGGCCTCCGCTGAACCCAGGAAGACTGTCTCAGGCTTGCACTCCCAAGACTGGTAGCAACCGCGACCCTAGCAGCAAGAACCGGATGGCAGTTCAGAAAAACAAAAATACGTAGATCCTTAGTGGAGAGTTAACCTGCAAACAGTAAAAAAAAAAAAAAAAAATCAACTTTATTAAGTTTTATTTGTCCTTAGTTCTCGATCTCAAATTATATCTGTCTCTTCCAGGTACTTCTTGATCGGTGAACAAAAGATGAGGCTCAGAAGTGTCCAACCGCTTTGCAGGAGGTATTGATGCTTGCAAAAGACGATCGCTCTCCAGTTCCGAATTAGTACCAATCAAACGGGCATCACTGAATGCAACAAATCTCGGAACGGACTCTGTTTCAGAGTCTGCAAGACCGTCTTGAACCCACTTATCATACGGTAAAGGTAAGGGTGCCTTCTTCGTGTGGCACCCGTGAATCCAGTGGTTCTTTCCACGAACTCGTACCGCAGATCTCGTCGACAACAGGACCTGGTAAGGTCCAGTCCAACGGGGCTGTTCGTTTTTCGTTCTCTGGAAGTTCCTGATGAATACCCACGAACCGGGTTCTATCACGTGACCTGGATCATCTGTAGCTTGTGGCAAAGAATTATATACCTGTTGGCGTAAAACACTCATTTTAGTTGTCAGTTCACGCAAGTAATCAAGCAAAACAGGGTATTCAAGATCACTAAATTTCTTCGGTCTTGGTACGCCCCAAATATTCGCCGGGCGACAAACACGACCTCATACGGACTCAAACCCATTCTTGAATGCACAGTCATTCGGGTGGACAAAAGTGCTAATGGCAAAGCATCTGGCCATTGCAAACCAGTGCTCTCTTGAATTTTGGCTAATTTTAACTTCAAAGTGCCATTATAGCACTCGACTAAACCAGCTGATTGGGGATGATTTGCAGCATGAAATTTCTGCCTAATCCCAAGACCATCACACACACTCTTCATCACTCGTCCCACAAACTCTCTTCCGTTATCACTCCAAATGATTCTTGGCAATCCGAATCTAGGGAAAAATTATTTTATCAAAACTTTGGCAGTGGACAAAGCAGTATTGTCCTTAAGGGGGTAAGCTTCTACCCATCTAGAAAAAGAGCAAACAACCACTAACACATACTTCAAGTTGTTGCATCTTTCCATATGGATAAAAACTAGCTGCAAAGCCTCGAACGGATACGTAGGAGGAGCAAAATGACCAGCTGGTGTTGGAGTTCCCTTGCCAGGATTATGCATCAAACACACCATACAATTCTTGACCAAATTCTCTGCACATCTAGGTATTCCCACATTCTGCCAAACCGGAGCCAACAACTTGCAAATCCCTTTCACACTAATGTGTGCCAATCCATGTGCCATTGTAACAACTGGAAGCACATACACATTAGGCAATCCCCATCTCTGATGTTCAGACAAATCAGTCCAACAACCATTCGAATCCAACCTACCCTTACTCTCTCTCCATTCATCCAACTCTTTCTCCGAAGCCTCACTCTGAATAATCTTCACGCTCTCAATAGTGTCTTCGCACATGTCTTTCTCCGGAACCCATCTCGCTGGACCCACAACATACATTCGACTCGCTACATTCCTTGCAGTTTCTTTTGCAACCTCATCTGCAAACGCATTACCAAGACCAACATCATCTGTGATCTTTTTATGGGCACTGCATTTCACAATCGCTATCTGCAAAGGTAACGTAAGAGATTCAAGAAGTTCATTCACCAGCTGCCCATGCTGGATTTTCGTCCCATGCGATGTCAAAAATCCACGTCCACGCCACAATCGTACAAAGCTATGGGCCACTCCAAACGCATACTGACTATCAGTATACACATTCACTCTTTTCCCTTTCGCCAACACACATGCTCTCGTAAGTGCGATCAGTTCTGCCGCTTGAGCAGAATTTTGCTGGATACGTGCAGCTTCGACAACTGTATGTAAAGTCGTCACGGCATATGCTGCAGTAGTATCGCCATTCGGTAATTTAAAACACGAGCCGCCAACCCACAAGGCATCATTACAATCAGGGAGAGGAGTATCTCTCAGATCTATCCTCCCTTTCGTCTATTCTTCAGTTCTCAAGAAACAATTGTGTTGCTCTTCGCTATCATCGTCTGTCTCAAGCGAAATCGGCAACAATGTAGCCGGGTTTAGAGTATTGCACCTCTTTATGTGCACATGGCTTGCTAACAACGTAAGCTCATACCCTGACAATCGAGCACTAGTCAAGTGCTGTGTCTTCGTCCGATTCAACAAGGTATCCACTGCATGTGGAACCATAACCACTGGCGTATTATCCATAACCAAACCAGCAGATTGTCGAATCGAAACAGCCGCTGCTGCAGTTGCTCTCAAGCAACTCGGCAACGCTCTAGCCACAGGATCTAAAGTTGACGAAAAGTACGCACATGGGCGTTGCTTCCCGCCAAACTGTTGGGTCTAAACCGACAATGCACATCCTTCCCTTTCATGGACATACAATGTGAAAGGCTTACTGTAGTCGGGAGTACCCAACACAGGAGCCGAACACAGCGCATTACGTAGTTCAGAAAAACTCTTTTGGCAATCCTCAGTCCAAGGAATTGGAGTTGGAGTATCCTTAACCGTAAGAGCTATCAAAGGTTTCGCTAAAAGAGAAAAATTTGGGATCCACTGTCTACAGTACGACGTGATACCCAAAAACGCACGTACTTCTCTCTGTGTCGTAGGGACACTCATTTTCGCAATGGTCTGGATTCTTTCTGGGGTCAGTTTCCTTCCCTCCTTCGATAAGAGGTGACCTAGGTAGGTAACTTCTTGGCGACAAAATTGTAGTTTGGAAAGAGAAACTTTATGATGGCATTCAGACAAATGAGACAACAAGGACACAGTGGCATCCTTACATATCTCTTCAGTATCGGCAGCGACTAGCAAATCGTCAACATACTGGATAAGGGCCGCACCTTCCGGTAAGGCCAACAAGTCAAGTTGTGTCTTCAGAGCTTGACTGTAAATTGATGGACTCTCACAATAACCTTGAGGAGCGCGCTTAAAGCGGAAACTTCGTCCTCCTAAAGAGAATCCAAAGATATCTCTACTCTCTATGGCAATCGGGATGCTGAAGAAAGCATTCTTCAAGTCGATCACCGAAAACCAAGTGGCAGAAGCTGGAATCAATGTCAGTAACGCAGTAATGTCGGGTACAACAGGGAATTGCGGAACAACAATTTTGATCACTTCACAAAGATCGATAACAAACCTATATAAGGAGGCTGTGAAGAATCAGTTCTCTTTAGAACAGGCAAAACCGGACTATTGCACACATTGCCTCGAGTCTCTTCAATAACGTCTTTGTCAATCAGATCCTAAATGATCGCTAAAAGCGCTCGTTCACCATCACTTGAAATACGATATTGCGGAATACGAGGTAACTGAGCATTCGCCTTCAACGTCACAACATATGGAGGAATGTCTAACAGGCCCACATCATTTGGACCCGTAGCCCACAACGAGTCTGGTAGAGAAGACAATTCAGATGGCAGACAATCTTTCGACACATATATCGGAGAAATCACATTCTCACCTAACGTAAGATGTACTCCTGACGGAGAACAGTACAAAGTCGCATACAATCTTTTCAACAAGTCAAGGCCTAGTAAGTTCTCATTACAACCTGTTGTCAAAAGAAGGGGTGCTTCAAGTCTACGAGGACCAACAGAAATAGGCAATGGAACAGAAATCGGATTCATAACGGGGGCGCCAGAAAAACCTATAGAAACATTATTAAAGCCAGACAAAGGTGCGCCAGGGAGTTTCGAATGCATAATAGAACTCTTCGTAGCACCAGTGTCTAGCAGAAAAGGCTCTGACACACCTGATGCAATCACTTCCACGTAAGGTCCACTCTGATCTACCGGAACTGAAACAACTCCCTCTCTTTGTCCATGGCTTTCCTAATAATCATTACCTTGCTCTCCATCGCCTTCAACATAATAATAGTCTACGTAGTACTGTGTAGACCTACCATTAGAATTCTGCTGTTGATCAAAACTGTTCATTGAATTTTGCTGAGGCAAAGGGCGCACATTCTGTCCGCGACCTCTACCTCTAGGCGCTTGTTGAGCACCTCTACCTCTAACACCAGGAGCACTATTTGCACGTTGCAACAGAACGGGACAACTATTCTTATAATGACCTCTTCTCTACAATATGCACACTGATTAGGCCCATACGAAATACGCTGTTGTTGAGGAGTCTCGTTTCTTTGCAAGTTTCTCGAATACTGTTGAGGCTGCTGATAGTCACGCTGATTATTAACACGAGGTGGATAAGCTTGTTGTAGAAGAACTTTAGTCTTCAATTCCTTAGTCTTCTTATCCGCTTTCTCTAACTCATCCTTACGCCTATTCTCGTAGTACTGAGCCGTAGCAAGAATCTGCGCCGAAGTAGAAACGGGCCAAGAACTCTCGGAATCCTTCAACTTAGTACACAACTCAGGAAGAAGATTGTGCACGAATTCATCAACAAACAATCTCTGGCCACCTTCTGTAGCCATATCCTGACCACTATGATCTACAAACGTTTCCTCGAAATGCGAGAAAAAGTCTGAAACAGACTCTTCTTTCTTCTGCTTACAGGCTGACAATTTATCCCAATTAACACAGACTTCAGGCATTAAAGTCTTCATGAAAGTAATAATTCTACCAGGAAGTTCAGTAATAACATCTTCAGGCTTAGCACCTCCAACTTGTCTGTCATTTGCTGCAGCGAGATTCACCCACGTATCGCCCAATTCATTATCATGATCTGTATGTCGAATGACATTCCAAATAGACTGTGGAACAACATTCCCAAAAAGCATATCTATGTCTGCCAAATTCATAACGCATGAACTCACAGTTTGCGCAAGTTCTTTATAATATCCTGCAGGATTCTTTTGCGGATCTGGTAAAGTCTGCTTAAGCGCTAGAACTTCTGCGCGTTTCCATGGTACATGTACCCACACTCGCTGGAAATGTGCTAAAACCGGTGGATTAACAGTAGCATCAGCAGGTCTCCATACTGGAGGAACCTCTCGCATCGGATATTGACGCGCTTGTCTCCTAACTGACGAATCTGGCTCAAACAACTGTTCAACAGGATCGTCGCTTCGCAGCAACAGTAACGTTGAAACCGTTTTCTCAACATTGGGTAGACTCACAATCGTTCCTTGGCAAACTCCGAACGCAATCGGGACAATTCTACAGGAACTCTACCCACTTCATCCATCCATTGGTCATGGAGGAATGCACACATAAGTTCGAAAACGTAACGCTGCTTTGGTGCTTCCCATTGTCGGAAAACATCCATAATACCTTCCAGATCATACTGGGACTTATACGTCACCCATCTACGTGTCATATGGTCTAGAACCACTCGCTCATCTGTATCGGGCAATTGACTACGCAATTGTCTACGCTCACTCACAGGAGACATACCCATTTGTCCCAAAATAGGAGTTAGGAAATTAGAAAAGGCAGCGGTCATCCGCTGTCTAGGAGAAGGAACAGTCGGAAGGACAAGAGGAGACGAAACAGTAGTAGTAGGATCCATAGTCGGAACAGGCACAGGAACAGCATTAGTAGAAGAAGGCAAAGTGGGCAACCCTTGAGAAGGCTGCGCATTAGGAACAACAACCAACGGAGTAGCTGGCTGTGGAGGAATAACAGGAGGCAAAGCAATAGGAGCTTGCACGGCCACAATAGGCTGTGGTGGTGCCGTAGCATCCTGCATATAAGGTGGTGGTGAATTTAGCAAATGCGACATCAAAGGGTCTTTCACAAGATCCTTTTCGTCCTTCTGCTCTTTAGCCGGTAAGACTGGGTAGCATCTGTCTACCGCTAACTTCCTCACTCTAAGCATCTGCTCACTGTCTTTCTCTTCTTCATCATTCCTGTACGCAACGGCGGCTTGCACCATTGACATACCCTTTCTATTCTTTTTCGCTAACTTAATTTCTTTCTGTTTGGCTTCCTTGCGCCATATGCGGAAAGAGTCAAACATCGCCGGACGGGCTTTCTTCTTGAACAACTTCACTTCAAGATTATCGAAGACTTCTGTCTCGAAACTACCATAACGGGGCCACTGTAGGACACCGTCGTTCTTGGTGTATTTTACCCAAATCTCATTATAGCTAATAGGACCTACTCCATGCTTCACATACAACTCGTATGTAGGAGTTCCTATCGGAGGAACCGGACACAAATACTCTAACCGGGAATCCCTCATAGTACTACAACTAAACAAATTCCTAAGACTGCTAAAACCAGGCATCTTGCTCACTAGTCTAGCTTCAAACAACAAGGGTAATCTAAAATCGATAAACTCGTGAATACACAAATCCCTTGGCTTTGGGGCCTGCAGGTACCAAATCAAAGCTATCCACTAAAGGATATAAAACCAAACTAAGAACTAAGAACTAGGAGACGCTCCCTTTATACTTAACTGAATTGTCGATGGCGTAACCAGAAGACCCGCCAATCGTCTCGCTCTACAAACGTCTAAGGCTCCAAAACAGGGCGACAGTCAGGGCAGCAGTCCTTCGTAGCCGTCGGGACGCGGGAAGCCTCGCAGCAAAGACCTTCGGAACCACGTCGACATACAGGGGTCGCTGAAGTGGCTGGCCAACCTCCGGAATTTTCACACGACGCTCCTCACGAACCTCTGGCTTGGACCGGTACCGCTGAAGTCGCCCCACGTGGGCGCCAAATGAGGTACTGGGTTTTCTCGGAACCAATACTAATACAAAAAACCCAGCGGTGTCAGGGCAATACCCAAAGACCCCGGATTCCCCTGTCTTGGCTAACAGAGACACGGGATACTTCTCGATGACGTCAAAGACCAAAGTTTAATGGTTGCAACCAGGGACAGAGGTCTACGAAGTACACACGGGTAGTTCGACAGAGACTGCACCACCTCAATGAACAAAACTCGGTCTTTTATGCCGAAAATTACGCTTCTGGCAACATCACAATTTGCATTTGGTGCATACAAAACGAACCAATGAACAAGTAGCATTTCAAAAAGTATCGAATCATGACAGTCGAAGTTAATCCCACTTTCCGTTGTCCAGCCCACCAAAAACGATCGCACATATGTTAGTTTCCTGTTCGATCAGGCCGGACAAACCCATCATAAAACCTTCAACTCAGATCGATGAACATGTCGTAAAGGAAAGGCAGAAACAGATGGAAAGGAGATAGAGGAGTGGGAACGGTGGGCCATAAAATCGGACCACGCCCTGTTCTTTGATCCTTATCGATGCAGCTGCTAACCAAGGAACTGGCTCAGCAGGATTCGCCTCAGGCGAGGAGTCAGTTCGGCCAGGTCAACCAAGAGTCAGCTAAGGCGTACGTGTCAAGGACTCGTTCGGCCACAATCATAGGGCCTATGTTAGGGCAACCATACAAGATGGCTGCCACATTACAAAATGGAACCCGAGGGTTCAAACTAAATCCTCAAATACAGAGTGTTCTCCTATATCGATTCATACGAAAACACTCAGACACGCTACACTTGTCATTTGCGGTCTGCTGACACCAAAATCGTCCATTTCCGACGATCTTTATAAATCGGGTTTCAGCACTATCGAACCCAATTCGGAATCACGGAACCACACTGGTCCTGCCATTCAGCGACAATGGTTCTGTGTGGGCATACAAGACGATGTTCATCTATGCTCGTGAAATCTACCCCCTACGTTCTGTGAAAGATAATCCATAGAATAGTGCTCTAGTTAAGGGAATAGTAGATATGATTAGAGGAAAGAATTCCTATGAGACTATCCCGAGAGATGAGACACTAGCGTATATTGGATGGAACGTTACTGGATATGGAGTTAGTCTGAGTGGGAACCAGCGAGCGAAAAGATCCTCTCCGATTTGGAATGTACCCCATCAGGATCATTACTGTCTGCAAGGTAATGGCAAGAATCCGAGAGCTCAGTTAGGGAAGAGTGTTTGCACTGAGACGTATGTTTTTGCGTCCCAGACTTCCCCATCGTTTCTAGCAGCTAAGGGTACCTATTTTGTCCGTTACGATAGAGCGTATACATGGTTGCCCCCTGATTTCTCGGGCACATGTTTTGTTTCATTCCTGTTGCCTCCTACGTATACAGCTGCAGCAGATTACCACAAGATGAGAGTTGTTAGAGGTGTCTTCAGTAAGGAAGATACTGCAGGACAAGAATTGGGAGATTTTCTGAAGGGTTTTCTGCCGTTTTGGGGACCTATGGTTAACAGCAGGAACATACTGCAATTGACTAGAGTGGTTGAGTCCACCATAGTTGAAACTGCCGGTGCCCTTAGTAACTTGACTGCTGAGCTCTAGTCGGATCGCCTTATGACTCTTCAGAACAGAGTTGCGTTAGATGCCATACTTGCAGATAGAGGAGGGGTATGTAAATTGATTCAATCGAGCTGCTGTGTTTTCATTCCAGACAACGCTCCGACAGTGTACCAAGCCATTTCCAAGCTATATAAGATCTCCGAGTCTGTACATATGGGTGAAGGAGATTGGTTGTTGATGGGATGGTTTTGGGGATTGTTATCCACTTGGGGATGGAAGATTCTGATGATCATTGGGATGGTTCTAGCGATTCTTTTCCTGTTCTGTCTTTGTATACAGTGTGCTCCTGCTATATGTGGCCTTTGTGCTACTTCGTGTTCGAGGAGGCCTGTCCAGAGAGAGTTACAAAGTACTAGGATAATGCTACAGCAACATCTTGATGATCTGATGAATATAGGCCTGGATTCAGATTGACGTGATTTTAGGTTATTGCCTATGTAAGGGCAAAAGGAGGGTCTGAGGTTCCGTGAATTCTGAACCTGGGCCATAAAGGTTATGGTTCCGTTACGATTTTGGTAACATCGAACCGTAAATAGTGAGCTCAGCAAGCATGAGTGTTTTCGTCATGTTACACCGATGGATTCACTGTGTATTTGACGATTTCGTTCTGAAACCCTTGGGTTCCATTTTGTGCATGGCACCCATCTTGTGATTGCCCTCACATAGGCTGATGACTGGCTAAACAAGTCTCTGGGACATGTGCACCTTAGCTTGAGTTTGTGCTGACTCCTGTTTGACCTGAGTGAACTGACCCTGTTGCCTGAAGCTGACCTTGCCAAACCAGTTCTTGCCCTTTAGCTGATCAAGATTAAGGATCAGAGCACAGGACATTGTAAAGTTTTACTGCACACAAACATGCCTTATCCTACTTCTATCTGTTTATGTTCCTTCTTTATGGTCTATTTATGATGTGGGTTGTGGTCCTTTTTATTATGGGTTTGTCCGGCCTTGTTTAAAGAAGAATGTTGGGTTTGTTTAATAATTTATTATGGGCTGGACAACTGAAATGTGGGTTTGTCATCATGCAGTGCTTTGGTCGTGTATACATGGGATTGGTCAACTGTAAATAAGGAATGTTTGCCTGAAGCACAATTTTTGGCATAAAAAGGGACGACCTGCTTTGTAAAGTTGAGCAGTCTCCTGAGAACATACACCGTGTTGTACTTCTAGGACCTCTGTTACTGGCTGCAGCGAATAAATTTGATCTTTGACGCCACCAAGAAGTATCCTGTGTCTCTGTATTCTAAGACAGGTGAACCCGAAGACTTTGGGCGTGCTTCTGGCGCCGCTGGGTTTAAATCCCGGTTCTTCAGAACTACATTTACACAATACCCTTCGGTATTGTATGAAGTAGCACACTGAACGGAAGGAGCTTGGTCCTTTTATGCCCACACAGGGGCTCAAATGAAGGCAGTACAAGTACAAAATTCTGGTTTTGGGTACATATAAGGTCATACAGAAAATGCACAGTCAACAAGTGGGTGGAGCGAACAGTGGCTGTTTTTGGCAAACACGTCCTGACAGTTACATTCTAGTGACAGCTGAAAAGACAGCTGCAAGCTCAACTGAGCATGTGCGAAGGTGGAAGATGCTAAATAGATCTCGTCTCTAGGCAGATTTCAAGAGCAGTTAACAGAAAGGTAGGACAGAGCACATGGTAGCACATGGCAAACAAAATGGCTGACAGAAATACAAAATGGATTCCACAAAACGGACAACATAGTCTCTAAATACAGGATGTCTTCTGCTAATGCTAACCTAATCGCTGCCAAGTTACAACAAATGGGGTCAGTTTTGCAGCAATGCTGCAATATCGGGCTTTTGTAACGAAAGCTGGAGCCGTGCTTCTTGCTTGCTCTCCCCCCCCCCCTTTCTCCTGCTCCCAGGTCCGCTCGAGCAGCAATCTGCCAGGGCTGGTTGCCGTTTCTTCCCAATCTGGGTGTGTGGGCAGCTGGGGAGTCATGCACAAACTACTGAAGCATGCATGAAGAGAGTCTTGATTTGTTTGATGAAAGCTCGGGCTGTGTGGGGATGGAGAATATTCTGGGGCTGAAAGATGCTACAGAGCTAGGAAGTTCCAAAGGTTCATGTTTTGGACAGTATCATGGTTTGAACAGTATGGAAAGATGCTTGAAGGGGGGGTAGGGTGGGAGTGGGCAGGCTTGCTCCCGAAGCTCGCAATATATGTGTAGAGTGGTTTGACAGTTAAGGGATGGTATGGAGGTATCTGAGAGGGAGATGAAAAGAAGGAAGTGGCGAGCGCAAATTGGATGCAGCAGAGTTTTTGGAAATGTTGGGTGATGCAGAATACTAGGTTTTTGTAGAGGTACTGTCATTAGTGTCTAATCTAAGAGATCTGGCATTGCAAAGTTGGGGATGGTATGGCTTTAATCGAGCGAAGGTACAATAATGAATTTATATGCCCACTGTTCTCATTGGTGATAGTGGTAAATGGACCATCCAATAGCAAGGATACTCGCTGCCTAGAGTTTAGGAGTTCATTTAGCGGAACCAACAATCCACTTGTTAAATATTTCATTTTTATTAGGAGATATCAGTTCAAAGCAGAATCAAATAAAAGAGTATACACATTTAGAACTCTACAATGGTATGAAAACAACATTGATAAACCACTATTTACACTAGTAACAAACTTACCACCTGATGAAACAAGCGAGGGGAAGGAAAACAATAGAGTGACAAAAGAATGAGAAATCAAGAAGAACTGTTAAATGTTTAATACTGTGGGGATAATGGACTCCGACAACTCTGCTGTGCATAGAAGTTTTGTAGTGGGAAGCTAGTGGAAGGGACAGAAATCTCTGTTTGGTTTGGGAGTGGCCTAACTGGGAATCTGGGGAAATGGGAGGGGAGAGGGAGGAATTGGGGTCTGCATGACAAGAGCATGTGGGGCTCACCCTGTTTGGGAATATCCATCTGGATAAGAGAGTGAGTAGTCACAATCTGATAAACCATCAAGTGGCATGAATGTTCCTAGGGAGGGGGACTTCCTTTTTGACTGGGATTCTTTTGAGGAAAAACAAGAAGTAGGGAGAATGGAGATTGTGTCAAGTGACGAATCAGAAGGCCTAGTCTTCGAGTTGGTCCTGGGTGAGCGTGACCGATCTGAAGAGAAGTTATAGCCCAGGCGGTAAATGGGAGCAGGGGTGAATCGGAGTCCGAGGAAGAAGAGAAGCGTTGTGTGAGATCACGGTCATCGAACTGGGTAGGTCAGTCATGATTAGGCCTCAGGCAGTTCCCCGAGGCGTATTAGGGATTTCTCTGCTAAATTCTCACTGGACGCTTCACAGGAGGTAGCTTTATATTATGATGAAGGTCTGGTTTGCTGAAGGGCACATAATTGACTGGATCCACTGAGGATTAGACATAGGTGGTCATGGTAAGGCAAGGGCCACAAGAACTGGCCTTCAATGGCCTCTGAAAATTCTTCGACTCAGCGTGTAAGACACTCCTATAGGAACTCCTGAAGGAGACGGTCATCAGTGTGCCTTTGTTTGGTGCTTTTAGAACACGCTTCTCCAACGAGTAGTTTGTGAGCTACATTTAGCTCTCCAGCTGCCGCGAAGTAGCTCCTCTGTGAGCAGCCAACCATACTAAACTAGAAGCTTTTGTTTTTTTGAATTAATATATGTATACCAAAATTGAAAAGTGTGTACTCGAGACAAAAATGTGTTATTTTCAGAACTAATAACCCAATGTTTAGAGAAAATGGTTGAATTTCTAAAATACATGTAATGCTAATAGTTCAATCAATCAATCAATCAATGACATTTATAGAGCGCACTACATACCCGTAGGGTCTCAAGGCGCTGGGGGTGGGGGGGTGCCGCTACTGCTCGAACAGCCAGGTCTTCAGCTTCTTCCTGAAGGAGAGGTGGTCTTGGGTCAGGCGCAGGTCGGTCGGGAGGGAGTTCCAGGTCTTGGCGGCCAGGTAGGAGAAGGACCTTCCTCCTGTAGTCGCTCTTCGGATGCGGGGGACGGCGGCGAGGGCGTGGTTGGCTGATCGGAGGTGGCGTTTGGGAGCGTAGAAGTTGATTCGGCTGTTGAGGTAGCTCGGGCCTTGGTCGTGTAGGGCTTTGTGTGCGTGGGTGAGGAGGCGGAAGGTGATTCTTTTGTTGATGGGGAGCCAGTGCAGGTCTCTCAGCTGTCCGGAGATGTGGCTGGTTCGTGGGATGTCGAGGATGAGTCTGGCTGAGGCGTTCTGGATCCGCTGGAGTCTCTTCTGGAGCTTGGCGGTGGTACCGGCGTAGAGGGCGTTGCCGTAGTCCAGTCGGCTGGTGACGAGGGCCTGGGTGACGGTCTTCCTGGTCTCGGTGGGGATCCACCAGAAGATCTTCCGTAGCATGCGTAGGATGTTGAAGCACGCCGAGGAGACGTTGTTGACTTGCCTGGTCATGGAGAGGGAGGAGTCCAGGATGAAGCCCAGGTTGCGTGCATGGTCTGTCGGTTTGGGTGCGGTGCCCAGGGCGGGAGGCCACCAGGAGTCGTCCCAGGCGGAGGGTGAGGAGCCCAGGATGAGGACCTCCGTCTTGTCAGAGTTCAGTTTCAGGCGGCTGGTCGTCATCCACTCGGCTACCTCTTTCATCCCTTCGTGCAGGTTGGCTCTGGCGGCGGCGGGGTCGTTGGTCAGGGAGAGGATCAGCTGGGTATCGTCGGCGTAGGAGATTATGTTGAGGTTGTGTTGGCGTGCGATGGCCGCGAGGGTGCTCATGTAGACGTTGAAGAGGGTGGGGCTCAGTGAGGATCCTTGAGGGACGCCGCAGATGACTTCGGTGGCCTCTGACTTGTACGGTGGTAGACGGACTCTCTGTGTTCTTCCGTCGAGGAAGGAGATGATCCATTCCAGCGCCTTGTCCTGGATTCCGGCGTTGCTGAGGCGCTGTATATAGGGTGCGGTGGCAGACAGTGTCGAATGAGAAATAAATCATGCGGCGTGGGAAGACCTATCACTAATATGATTACCTTGGTGCCAGGGGTATTGCAGTTATGGCAGGTATACATTACCCATGCAGAGGCATTCCAAACAGCTAAAGCCTTTTTTGTATTATTGGAGGCAGTTCCGCCTGATGCACTGAGGTTATCACTACTGGTAATCGTGCATGCAGCGTTCACAACACTAATAATATGAGTAGCTTGGGATGATTTTCACTGAACATAAGTAGCTCACAGTAAAGAAAAGGTTTGAGACCCCAGTTTTAAAACATTGCACATTGAGAACTCTACCAAGCTGCATTCTGGAGGTTGAGAGATGCATCAAGGGTGTACCTGTGAAGAAGGAAAGGAGGCAGAGTGGCACATTAGCCAACTCTATTCTGTGGCCTCAACTCTATTCTGTGGCCCCCAACCACACAAGACAACTATGATTCTCTTAGAATAATTGGGGCTGCTGTTGCAGGAGCCTAGGGTTTCTACCTGACCAGTATTGTACCATCATAGCCAGTATTTTTAAGTCAATGTCAGAACAAGGATTGGCAAAGCCAATAGGTTTTGCCAATGCAAGAGCTATTGACTTTGGCAATGTGTTTTAATCATGTTGTATGCGAGTGGGGCTGCTGTTCAGCATAGCTAGACGTTAGTGATGTGGGACGGGTAGATTGGAGTGGGGTAGATTATAGAGGGTAATAGGGTACATTGGAGTCGGGTAGCTTGGGGTAGAGTGGAGTGGGGTAGATTGGGGAATATTGTAGTGAAGTTGATTGGCGTAGAGCTAGGTAGTCTGGCATGGGATACATTGGAGTGGTGTAGAGTGGGGTAGATTGGAGTGGAGTAGAGAGGGACAAGGTAGACTGGAGCAGGGTAGATTAGAGTTGAGCAGGGTAGAGTGGAGTGAGGTTGATTGAAGTGGTGTAGTTTGGAGTGGGGTGGATTGGGGTAGACTGGGATGGAGTGGGTAGATTACAGTGGAGTATATTGGAGTGGGGTGTGGTATATTGGGGTAGACTGTTGTATGGTAGATAGGAGTGGGGTAGATCTGGGTATATTGGGGAAGAGTGGAGTTGGGAGGATTGGGGTAGTTTGGAGTGGAGTGATGTAGAGTGGAGTGGGGTAGATTGGAGGGGAGTGGGGTAGAATGGAGTGGTGTGGGGTATGGTAGATTGGACTGGGGTAGACTGGGTGGATTAGAGTAGGGTACATTGGAAAGGCCTGTGGTAGACTGGAGGGGAATAGATTGGAGTACGGTAGTTTGGAGTGGAGTGCGGTAGATTGAAGTGGAATGAGGTAGAGTGTGGTAGGGTCGATTGAAGTCGGGTGAAGTAGACAGTAGTATCGTGGGGTAGATTGAAGTGGATTGGCATAGACTGGAGTTGGGTAGGTCACGCTAGATTGAGGTACCCTGGAGTGAGGTATATTGGGGTTGATTGGAGTGGATAGATTGAGAAGTGAAGTGGTGAGGGTTTAAGTGAAGTGAGGTAGACTGCAGTGGAGTAGGGTATATTGGGTGGAATAGGGTAGATTGGAATGGAGTGGTGTGGGGTAGAATGGGGTAGGATGAAGGGGGATAGATTGGAATGGGGCAGGTTTAAGTGGCGTGGGATAGAGTGGAGTGAGGTGGAGTGGATTAGACTGGTGTGCTGTAGATTGGGATGAGGTGGGGTTTAGTACGGTAGACTGGAGTGGAGAAGATTGAAGTGGGGTAGATGGGGTAGATTGGGTGGAGTGGGGTAGATTGGGGTGGGGTAGATTGGAGAGGATTAGGGTAGAATGGGATAGAGTGGAGTGGGATAGATTGGAGTGGAGTGGGGTAGACTGAATGGAGTGGGGTAGAGTAGAGTGAGGTGGGGTAGACTGGAGCATACCACTGAACTATAAACTTAAAACAACAAATACAAGAAAAATAAATGTAACAATAGTTTAGAGTTCTGTCTCAAATATTCTTTGTGTTTTTATGAATTAGAACAATAACCCAAATTGCCATATTAACAAGCATTTGCAATGCAATAGGATGCACATTTGCGAGAGTTTAAGCTTTTGGCATTATAAATTACATGCCAATAGCTCAAACTCTTGTAACTGCAAGACTTCTTTAATTCCAAAGAAGCGGAAGTCATTGTCTGTGGCTGCTTTGGAAAGTGAAAGCGCACATGGCATGCTGAATGTTGCAGGAAAGCATATCGTGCCTGCTGTAGGAGAAACTCATTAAAAAATAGTGCTTACTGACGAAATAAGACCGTGTGTAGCAACAGAAGTAAAAGGGCCAGTCCTCATGGGAGGTTACATATGAAGACAAGGAGGTACCAAGGAGGGACTAACAAGCCTATTAACGAATCAGAAACCAGCATTTACAAAGGACATTGACACAAGCCAATGACAAATATGGGCAGAGAGTGGGCGGGGCTTCAAGGCTATACTCTAATACAGCATGCCTAGCAGAGAAGCGTATGAACTGCCCAGGCTCGACCTAAAAAGGTATGCAGAGGATTTTACACAAATTTGTATTCAAGAAGGGGCTGCCGGCTGTTTCACAATCTCAACATATGAAGAAATGGTAGACATTTTTCGCTAAGGTGACAGCCCTATGGGAACTCTTGTTTGCTAATGATTTTGGAAAGTAAGGGTTTGTAGACACTGCTTGGACTGTTCTCAAACAAGACGCTGCTGGTTAAGTGGTGAAATCACCGGTTCTGGTGGTAGGGAAAAGGAAGTTAGTAAGGCCGTAGAGCAGAGCTCTTCAAATTGTGGGGCGCACCTCCCTGGGAAGCTGTGGATCTGTTCCCAGGGGGGCGCAAATAGGACAGCAATTACATGTAAATGAAGATAGCCTGGAAGCACGAAAGTGTGAGGATGGTACTACTGAGTGGCATGGGGCAGGGGCAGCAAGTGTGAAGTTGTGGTTAAAGGCATGGCTAAAAATATGAAAAATTCAGCATTTTAACATGCACATACCTCAAATGAAAAATAAATGCAAGTTAAACTAATCATAGTGAAATACACTCTTTCATCTTATGAAACCTTGAGCTAATGTGATCACCGCAGATATCTTTGTGTGTGACGAGAGAGTCACAGAATTAAATCCAGATCGGTACAGTGAGAAATAGTGATTTGTTTATAGTGCTACGAGGTCCCAGTCTGTGACAAAAAGCACTAGGAAAGTCATTATTTTGAAATTGTTTTACACTGTATAAAACAGGCTGCTGCAAAATACTGTTTAAACGAAAACACGTGCTTTTAAAAATATACATTTTAGTGATAAACATTCAGACTATAGCTAGTGTAAATATTTTTATATGTGTCCATTAAAAGGGTGCACTCCTTTTAATGAACAGATATATTCCCTCTCAAAAAAAAGAAATATTTGTCACCATGAACCTGTTTGACTCCATTGATTAAAAGCTACACTGGCTCCAAATCAATCTTTATATTTGGTGATTTAACCCCTTAAGCGCTGCGCCCGTCCAGCGGCCGACGGCACTACTACCTCGGGAGTGCTGCCGTTGGACGTTCCAACTGCACCTGCGCAATGGAACGTTCAGCACTGGAGCTGGACGTTCCAAAGCAGCTAAGGTGTTAACCATTGCACACATTTACATTTCTACCAGGTAGTGGGCACCTTTGTGAGAAGGCATGTTTCTTCATAAGTTCTCTACTATCTGTTTCACAGCACAGGAGCCCCACCTCAGTGAGTGGGCACTGGAACTCAGTTATGGCAGTTTTACTATGAAAAAGAGTCGGGTGCATTTTCCTTGCTGGCCGTGGCATTGTGGTCCTGGTCACCACTGCACTACTGAAAAAGGTCCAAGCAACAGAGGAGGAGAGGGTGGGGCAAAACTGCTTTGTTTGTTGTTGTTTTTTTTACACAAAGCGATAGAAAGCCTGCTTTAAGCATCTGGCCTAGAAGTAAAGGCCCTGTTGAGTGGGTAAGAGTAGACCGCCTGCTTTGTAGAGCTGTAGGTATCACCGAAGCTGCATTAGAGGCTCAGTTCATACTTGCTGTGGCAGTGTTTCTTTGAGCCTTGGAGCTATAGGAGACACCTTGATTTGGGCATCAGAGGGATGAGAGGGGCACTGGGAGATGGGAGGGAGAGGGATGCTGAGATATGAGAGGGACCGAGAGGTATGATGAGAGATGGGAGGGAGAGGGATGCTGAGATATGGGATGGACCGAGAGGTATGATGAGAGATGGGAGGCAGAGGGATGCGGAGATATGGGAGGGACCGAGAGGTATGATGAGAGATGGGAGGGAGAGGGATGCTGAGATATGGGATGGACCGAGAGGTATGATGAGAGATGGGAGGGAGAGGGATGCTGAGATATGGGAGGGACCGAGAGGTATGATGAGAGATGAGGGATGTTGAGATATGGGAGGGACCGAGAGGTATGATGAGAGATGAGGGATGTTGAGATATGGGAGGGACCGAGAGGTATGATGAGAGATGAGGGATGTTGAGATATGGAAGGGACCGAGAGGTATGATGAGAGATGGGAGGGAGAGGGATGCTGAGATATGGGAGGGACCGAGAGGTATGATGAGAGATGGGAGGGAGAGGGATGCTGAGATATGGGAGGGACCGAGAGGTATGATGATAGATGGGAGGGAGAGGGATGCTGAGATATGGAAGGGACCGAGAGGTATGATGAGAGATGGGAGGGAGAGGGATGCTGAGATATGGAAGGGACCGAGAGGTATGATGAGAGATGGAAGGGAGAGAGATGCTGAGATATGGGAGGGACCGAGAGGTATGATGAGAGATGGGAGGGAGAGGGTTGGTGAGAGATGGGAGACCATGTTGTTAACATAGGTCAGAGGTGACAGCAAGGCAGTACCTATTATTAGTGACCAGGTGCAGGGACACTTTTGCCCAGGGACCCACTGCATCACAGTTATTAATGTTTTCCAATACAAAGTGGGGATGGGGCCCTTGGTGCAGAAACGGGGGGCAACATATAGTAGCTCCTTTTCTTTCAGAAAGAGAATGGATTTGTTTAGAGATTGAAGTTATGGTCAGACATGGTGGGGACGGAGTGCAAGAAGAGGAGATAGCATGCTACTCAGGGCTACAGTCATCCTTGTTGCAGCAGGTGGAGGCAGTTGTGTCCACAGCACCCCAAATATGGGCAGTAGTGTTTTTAACCAATTCTGCTCTTCTTTAATGCTGTTGCTTTTTTATAAATGCCACATTTAGGGGGTCATTATGATCGCGGATTGAGGTTCCGTGACAATCGTAAGTGGTGTTTTCGACTCGTTCGAATATGGTCGAGTCTGGTATCTATGAACCACAAATGACGAGTTTAGTGGGTGTACGCGTTTTCGCTATGCTGACCTAAGCCGTTCGTCTGTTTCTTGGGTTTCTTCATCTGAACCCACGGGTTCCATTTTAGATACGGCATCCATTTTGTTTCTTGCCCTCAAGTAGCCAGCGAACGGACGCTGTCCGCTTCGTGACCTGGGATTCCCAAACTCTTGCGGAAGACACGTGTTCCCTTGAGGGTGTCTTTATGACGAGGGGGATGACAGCGCAAAGGCAGATGGCCCCGCTCGAGGCTCATCTTGCCGTGTCGGTCTATTGTTTCAGCCGTGCATTCATTAGGCATGTCTCCTTTGATCCCTGCAATCGTGTTTCCGATAGCACCTCCTTACACTCTTTTCAATCTGTTGACTGTCCTCGTCTTCCTCTGCACCTGTTTCTGACTCTTCCTTGATTCGTTTACAGCCGGAATGGAATGTACTAATGGTGGGAAAATGTACTTTTACAGTTGGGAGCCGGCGATGCTAGTGTAATTATGTTCCGGGACCCTGAATACATGAAAGCGACCCCCTATGAAATTTACTGTGGGAACTGGGTTGTAACCTTTTGTTTGCTATGTTGTTCTATGACGAAAAACTGTATAAAAGGAGCGATCCACAGATACAATTTGAAGCAGTCTCCCAGAACCTACATGCTATGTACTTCTCGTGACTTCTGTGTTCCCTGCAGTAAATAAACCTCGATCTTTGACGCGAAGGAAGTGTCCCGTGTCTCTGTCATTTGTACGCCGGAACAGGTAACCCACGAAGGTTTCAGGTGTTGTCCCCTGGCACCGCTGGGTCTTAGAATAACCCAGTCCTTCAGTTGGCGCCCAACGTGGGGCGACATCAGCGGTACCGGTCCAAAGCCCGACGATCGTGAGGAACTTCGTGTGAAATCTCCGAGGGAAGGTGCACCCCGCTTCATCGATCCAGTTGTCGAAATAAGTGTCCCGAAGACTTTTCCCGCAAAGATCCCCCGCCTCCAGACGGCTGCGACGGACTGATGCCCTGACTGTCGACCTGTTTTCGCGCCTGGCGTAGTCCTCTGTACAGCGAGACGATAGACGGGCCTTCCTGGTGACGCCATTGTTCTTTGAGTTAAGTATTTGTGGGTCGCTCCCCAGAATCCTTAGTTGTTGTGGGTGCTTAGTTGTTGCATGGTTCCATTGCATTTGTGGTTCTTCGTATTTTGTTCTTAGTTGTTCTATTTGACGACTGCAGTCGTCAAAAACCGAGGGTTTTTGCACTTTTGCGGGGACATTGTAACCTGATAACCCTTGACGTTTGTGAAACTCGGTTAGTGTGCGCGATGCCTGGCCGTAGTACTTTGTTGGGTTGCTTTAGAGGTTGTGGTGCGGATTCCCGATTGGAGGACTCATGTCCGATACCTCCAGTTGGAACTCCAATTTATGAATTATATAGTCGACGTGGTATGGGTCCTATCACATTCAATGATTATTGGGTTTGTTACACTAAAGATGACAGTGTCCTTAGTTGGCCACCTCATGGTAGTTTTGAGACCCCAATTTTAGATAATCTTGAAGTTAAATTGTTCCAAAGAAAAGCAAGGCCGGCCATGTTTGATTCCTTTCGGTTATGGCGTAAAGAAGCCAAGCAGAAAGAAATCAAACAGCTTAAACGTAATAAGAGGGAAGGTATCGTTACGACGATGAAAAATGCAGAGCAGTTCCAGCGAGACAAAGAAGAGAAGGAAAAGGAGGTTTTTGATAGATTACAACGTATGACAGTGGATAAGTGTTATCCCGCTCTACCATCGAGTATTGATAAGAAGGGAGAGGAAGCGGTAGAGGACCCTTTGTTGTCTTATCTACTGAAGTCGCCACCTCCATATGCACAGGATACCACAGCGCCTGTGGTTCCTCCTGTTCCTCAACCTGTTGTTCCGGTAGCTGCTGGTCAGCCTGCCGCTGGTCCTGTTCCTGCGAATCCTTTTGTCCCTATCCCTTTACCTGCTCCTGTTCCTACTGATCCACTGCCTATACCTTCTCAGTCTGCTGTTTCAGCTACTTCTGCTCTTTTGGTTACTCCTACTGCTCCTACTGCCCCTGTGTTTAGTCCCCATGTTGTTGCCCCTGTCCTTTTCTCCTCTTCTCCGTCTGTTCGGAGACGCATCCCTAATGCTGTCGCTAATCTTTATTCTCCTTTTGGACCGCTTCTTGGGTCTGATGATTCTGATGTTCCCCAACGACGAAGTCAGCTTCCTGGCGGTAGGGAACGTGATACGCTAATCAAAATGGCGCGAAATTGGATTAGGTATACCCTTAAAAATAACCCGCGCATAGTTGTTGAGACTTTCTCTCAATTCAATGAGCAAACACAGAGATTTGTGTTTGACGAAATGTGCAAATTCTTACGTGAAGCGATATCAAACGATGAGGTAAATGAGGTACCGGTCAACGTAACTGAACTTCAGCTTCAGTTTTCGAGTGGTATGATTGTGGGTAGCAATGTTCGACGTGCCGTAGAACATCTTTTATCTTTCCGTCCCACTGTGATACCACGAGCATTATTTAAAGATGAATCTGAGGAGTGGATGGCAACGCCTGGTCAGTATCCCATGCGGGAAGTTCCACCAGTGTGGATGCCAGGTGATGCGACTGTTAATCGTGCTATTTTGCCACACTTCCAGAGAGTTTGGATACACCTCCCATGGAAGCGATCGGAAGTGTTGCAGGTTAAGCAATCTTTGCCTGACCCTCGCAAAAATCCTGCAGGGTACTATAAAGAGTTGTCCCAATTAGTGGATGCTACGATTATGAATCTTGCCGACATCGACATGTTGTTCGGCAATGTAGTACCTCAACCGGTTTGGGCGAAAATTCGTCAAGAAGATCACGCAGCTGAGTTGGGCGGTGATTGGGCTGCGCTTACAGCGGCTGATGGATTGCAGGTTGGTGGGGCTAAGCCTGAGCAGTTAATTACAGCTTTGCCTCAAAGAATCATTACACTTATGAAGACGCTTATGCCGGCAATGAAAGTTAACTGGGATAAATTGTCTGCTTGCAAGCAAAAGAAGGACGAGAGTGTCTCCGATTTCTTTACGAGATTTGAGGAGGCATTCATTGACCACAGTGGTCAAGATATGAGCACTGAGGGAGGACAGAGGTTGTTTGTGGATAAATTTGTATCGAATTTGTTGCCTGACCTTAGCAACAAATTAAAAAATTCTGAGAGTTCGTGGGCTGTTTCTACCTCTGCTCAGATATTAGCTACGGCTCAATACTATGAAAACAGGGAGAAGGAGGAAAATGATTGTGCGGATAAAAAGACGAAAGATCTCAAAACAAAAGTTCTGTTACAGCAAGCGTATCCTCCGCGCTTAAATCAAAATGATTCTCAACAGCGGAATAGATCGCAATCACAGTCCGCTAGGCCGCAGTCGCGGAATGACTTCTCTACACCGAGATCTATGCTTGGATATAATCAATGCGCATACTGTAGAGGTGAGGGCCATTTAAAGTTCGATTGTCCGGTTTTGCGTGACCGAAATAGTGGTGGTTCAGCTAGAGGAGGTCGTAGTGGTCCTCAACAGGCTTCGCGAGGTAGAGGTCGTGGTGTTACTCAAAATCAAAACGAGCGTTTTCATAATTCATCAGATCCCAATAATTGCTTTGATCAGCGTGGTTCATCGTCAGGTAGATCTGCACAGTATCATGTGAATGACTGTTACGTCGAGCATGATATTGATCACGGTAATTACTAGGACAGCCACAGACAAAGAGAGGGAGTAGTATCAGTTCCGGTTGATCAGAGAGGGCCTTACGTCGCAGTTGCCACATCGGGCGTAGTTGAGCCTTTTCTGGTTGTGGTGAGAATCTTTTGGGCCTGGATTTGCTGAAACGGTTATATGCGACTCTGTACTGTTCTCCTGCGGGAGTGGAACTTACACTAGGCCAGAGAGTGATCTCTCCTATGTATTTGTCATCTGATAAGCTCCCACCGGAATTGAGTTCTCTTCCTGCATCTTTGTGGGCAACAGGTCCCAATGACGTGGGCCTGCTTGACATCTCCCCTTATGTTGTTCAATTGAAATCAAATGTGCGATTACCACGTATTCCCCAGTATCGTATCTCCCTTGATGGTGAGCGAGCGCTATTAGCGATCATCTATGACTTGATTGAGAAAGATGTTATCGAGGAGACTCGGGGAAACGTGTGTAATAGTCCTGTGTTACCCATTCTGAAACGCACTGATCCTTCTAAGCCTCCTGTTTACCGTTTTGTTATTGATTTACGGGAGGTGAACAAAATTGTGATTTCTCAGTTCCCTGTGGTGCCTGACATTACTGCTTCACTGACTCTGATTCCAGCCTCTGCTTCGTGGTTCTCAGTGATCGATCTGAAGAATGCTTTCTTTAGCATCCCGATTGCTGAGGAAAGCAGAGATCTATTCGGCTTCTCATTAGGTGGTCGCAGCTTTAGGTTTAAACGCGCTCCTCAGGGCTACTGTGAAAGTCCATCGATATACAGCCAAGCCCTGAAAAGTCAACTTGATGCGTTTGTGTTACCGGCTGGTGCGGCTTTGATCCAATATGTTGATGACTTGTTGGTGGCTGCTGACACAAAAGATATTTGCAAAACTGCTACAGTATCGCTGTTACAGCATCTCTGTGACTTACATCACAAGGTGTCACCTTCTAAACTGCAATATTGTTGTCAAGAAGTAACCTATCTAGGTCACTTATTGTCAAAGGAGGGAAGAAGGTTGACCCCAGAGAGAATTACAGCGATTGCTCGAATGACTGTGCCAATAACTCAGAGAGATGTGCGTACCTTTCTAGGTATCACGTCATACTGCAGGCAATGGATTCCTAATTTTTCATTGCTAGCGAAACCATTGGTAGCCCTCACGTGCAAGGATGTTCCAACTCCTTTGCCATGGACTGAAGAGTGTCAGAAAAGTTTTTCTGAACTACGTGATGCGTTGTGTTCGGCTCCTGTGTTAGGTACTCCTGACTACAGCAAGCCGTTTACACTATACGTTCACGAGAGAGAGGGTTGTGCGTTGAGTGTTTTGACGCAGCAATTTGGTGGTAAGCAGCGTCCATGTGCATATTTTTCCTCGACCTTGGACCCAGTAGCTAGAGCTTTGCCGAGTTGTCTAAGAGCGACAGCGGCGGCTGCGGTGTCCATTCGACAATCTGCAGGATTGGTCATGGATAATATGCTTACGGTGATGGTTCCGCATGCAGTTGACACTCTCTTGAATCGTACAAAAACCCAACACTTGACGAGCGCAAGGTTGTCCGGGTATGAGTTGACGCTTTTGGCAAGTCACATTCAAATAAAACGCTGCAATGTCCTAAACCCGGCGACGTTGTTGCCAATCAATATGGAATCAGATGAGGTACCACCACATGATTGTTATTTGCGAACTGAGTAAGAAACGAAGGGTCGTGTTGACCTAAAAAACACTCCATTGGCAGACCCCGATGGTACCTTGTATGTGGATGGTTCGTGTTTTAAGTTGCCGAATGGTGATGTGACGACTGCGTATGCTGTGGTGACGTTGAGTACGGTTGTGGAAACTGCGAGATTGAATCAGAATTCTGCGCTGGCGGCAGAGTTGATTGCGTTGACGAGAGCGTGTGTTTTGTCGGAGGGAAAACGAGTGAATGTGTTTACCGATAGTCAATATGCTTTTGGCGTTGCACATAGCTTTGGTCGATTGTGGCGAGAGAGAGGCTTTATGACATCGCATGGCACGAAGATCCAACACGGACAGCTCATGAACGATCTTTTGGACGCACTTACATTGCCCAAGCAGGTGGCGATTATTAAATGCAGTGCGCACAGTAAGGTGACGGATGATGTTGGTCGTGGTAATGCGTTTGCGGATGAGATTGCTAAAGAGACAGCTAGAAACCTTGCAACTAGAATGTATGTGACGAGTTCGGTAAGGTGGCCTGCAGAAACTGGTATGTGTGAGGATACTGTGGAGAGTGTGAAAGCGATTCAGAATGAGGCCACCGAAACTGAAAAGACTAAGTGGAAAGAAAGCACAGGAAAGTTAGATGCGCACGGATGTTGGATTGATTTGTCAGAGAATCAAAGATGGATGTTGCCGGATGCATATGTGCTAGCCGTTGTGACTATGGCTCACGGCTTGTCACATATTAGCACGAAAGGTATCTGCAAGTTGTTGTCCCCTGTATGGAAGAATGATGGTATTGCTAAGTGTGCTGAGAGAGTGGTTAAGAATTGTATGGTATGTATGATGTACAATCCTGGCAAGGGCACTCCTACCCCACCTGGCCACTTTGCTCCTCCTACATGTCCCTTTGAGGTTATCCAATTGGACTTCATCCATATGGAGAGATGCAATAACTTGAAGTACGTTTTAGTTGTGGTTTGCGCATTCTCTAGATGGATCGAAGCCTATCCTCTCAAAGACAATACTGCCCTGTCCACAGCGAAAGTCCTACTGAAGGAATACTTTCCTCGGTATGGAATGCCACGGATAGTATGGTCAGATAACGGAAGTGAGTTTGTGGGGAGTGTGATGAAGAGTGCGTGTAAGGGCCTTGGAATTACACAAAAATTCCACAGCGCCAATCATCCCCAGTCAGCAGGTTTGGTTGAAGGGTACAATGGTACTCTAAAATTAAAACCTGCAAAGATTCAGGCTACAACTGGTTTGTCGTGGCCTGATGCTTTGCCTCTGGCTCTTTTATCGACTAGGGCGACTGTGCACTCTCGAGTAGGGCTCAGCCCATATGAGATTGTGTTCGGTCGTCCTGCAAATATTTGGGGGGTTCCTTGACCTAGGGTTTTCTCAAGTCTTGAGTACCCAATGTTAATTGATTATCTTCATGATCTGACTGCTAAACTGAGGTTAATTCATCAACAGGTCTTTGAAGCACTGCCGGCACAGGGTCCTGGCCACCGGCTCCAACCGGGAGACTGGGTGGTTTCCAGAAATTTTGGCCGGAAGCGAAACCTCGAGCCGAGATTTGTGGGACCCTTCCAGGTGCTACTCGCCACGAGAACTGCAGTTCGTTTGGAGGGCCGTAAAAATTGGGTGCACGCCACCCACACCAAAAAGGTACCAATACCTTTACCAGCGGACTCGTGGGTGAGGACTGGCATCGCCGCATCAGAGACAGAAGCTCTGCCGAACTTCGTGCCGTTCAGTGACGCTCAGCCTGTGGGAGATACTTCAGTGCAATCAGATAACTTTGTTGAACCTTTGCCATTAGAGAACTCAAGACTCGAACTATCGTCTGACCGACAGGACTCTGTTCCGCAACCTGAACAATTATTTGAAGAACAGACTCGTCCTGGAAGAAGCAGATATTTTCTTCGTTCCCATATCAAAGACTAAATAAAATTGTTTTTGCTTTTTTTTTCCTTTTTGAAAATTCACGTTCCCCAGATTATCATCTTGAACATTTCTGAACAATTGTGGTCTCTATTTAATTTTGGAGTTCTTTTCCACGTGTGTATTTTTCCACAGCTAGGATATTTTGTATATATTGTTTGATTAAAAGAACCTTACATCTGGGTTGACCGTTGGGCCGTGCGGGTACTTCCTCCTGTTTAGTAGGTTTCTGACACTAGGTCGGAGGCCGTCGATTCCTAGGAACTCCTGGGGATTGACAATTGCTACACAGAACGAAGTGCGTCAAGAACGTTGCGGACGGTTTTAGAGGATGGCATTCTCAAAGTTGTTGGAAGTGGAGAAGACCCAAGCGCAAAGATCGTTACTGCGCAGGGTTGTACATACCAAATGCTTTTCGTTTCAGGTGTTTCTATTGTTCCTAACTGTTTCCATGTTATTGGTGGGTGGAGTATATTTTGGAATACAAACATTATTGCCTTCTGCTTCACCTACTTCTTCCTCTGAACCCAAACCTACTCCCACTATTTCTCCTCATTCTTTTCATCTTCTACCTCAACACGAGCAGATTAGACGTGCGGAATTCATGAACAACTCCTTCGTCCAGCTTCTTCATCAACATCAGTTGGTGATGAACACCACCAACTGTTGGGTGTGTGGTTTAATGCCACACACCACGGATAGGGGAATTCCGTACTTGGTTCTTCCTTATAGTTCCCAGGGTTCAGCTCGAGCATTCCAAACCATGTTTTGTAGCGCACTAGATTCCTACCCCCATCGAGAGCCACGCACTGCAGATCATGGTCCTGGCCCGTACCACAAGCCTTTGGCAAGAGCGATTGCCGATTTAGATAGGGATATCTTCGACGCATCACTTATCCCAGAGGAAGAGGTGCGAGCATACAGAGATCTGAGTGAGGCTGAGTATAGCATGTCAGTGGGTGATCGGCAGCTTAAAAGCTCGTCTCTGATCTGGATCGTACCCCATCTTGGTAACTTCTGTTTAAAAGGTCTTGGCCGAAGTCCGCGAGCTCAGCTAGGGAGGAGTGCCTGTACTGAAACGTATGTTTTACCGACGGCCTCTTCCCCTGCTCTTTTGACTGCCAAGGGTACATACTTTGTCTGTTACGATCGTGCATATACATGGTTGCCTCGTGATTTCTCAGGCACCTGTTATATTGCGAATCTGTTGCCGCCAACTTCTACTGTTGGATCGGATTATCACAAGACCAGAGTTGTGAGAGGCGTAATTAGCGAAGAAGACACTGCCGGTCAAGAAGCAGGAGACTTCTTTAAGGGTTTCTTGCCGTTTTGGGGACCTATGATCAATAGTAGGAACCTGAGACAGTTGACTCGAGTGGGGGAATCGACCGCTAATATCACTGCAAGTGCCCTTTGTAACATCACAGCAGAGCTTCAGGCGGACAGGCTTATGACG
This sequence comes from Lissotriton vulgaris, assembly GCF_964263255.1. Lineage (NCBI taxonomy): Eukaryota > Metazoa > Chordata > Amphibia > Caudata > Salamandridae > Lissotriton > Lissotriton vulgaris. The sequence continues at coordinate 385,575 of NW_028246317.1, read as the reverse complement.
TTACAAAACCGTATGGTTTTAGACGTCGTTCTTGCAGATAGAGGTGGAGTATGTAAGGTGATCCATTCGAGTTGCTGCATTTTCATTCCTGATAACGCTCCAACTGTCTATCAAGCCATTTCGAAGTAGCATAAGATATCCGAGTCCATACACGTGGACGTAGGTGATTGGACGCTATTAGGATGGTTTTGGGGCCTGATGTCGACGTGGGGTTGAAAGATTCTGATGATCATTGGGGTTGTTGTAGCATTTCTATTCACGTGTTGTCTTTGTGTGCAGTGTGGTCCTGCCTTATGTGGCCTCTGTGCTACGACGTGTATAAGACGGCCACCTGTTACCAAGGAAGCATTGATGGATAGAATGATGTTGCAGCAACATCTGAATGATCTGATGAATATCGAGATCGATTTTGATAGCGACTAGTGCTTGCCTACATGAGGGCAAAAGGAGCGTCTGAGGTTCCGTGACAATCGTAAGTGGTGTTTTCGACTCGTTCGAATATGGTCGAGTCTGGTATCTATGAACCGCAAATGACGAGTTTAGTGGGTGTACGTGTTTTCGCTATGCTGACCTAAGCCGTTCGTCTGTTTCTTGGGTTTCTTCATCTGAACCCACGGGTTCCATTTTAGATACGGCATCCATTTTGTTTCTTGCCCTCAAGTAGCCAGCGAACGGACGCTGTCCGCTTCGTGACCTGGGATTCCCAAACTCTTGCGGAAGACAAGTGTTCCCGTGAGGGTGTCTTTATGACGAGGGGGATGACACCGCAAAGGCAGATGGCCCCGCTCGAGGCTCATCTTGCCGTGTCGGTCTATTGTTTCAGCCGTGCATTCATTAGGCATGTCTCCTTTGATCCCTGCAATCGTGTTTCCGATAGCACCTCCTTACACTCTTTTCAATCTGTTGACTGTCCTCGTCTTCCTCTGCACCTGCTTCTGACTCTTCCTTGATTCGTTTACAGCCGGAATGGAATGTACTAATGGTGGGAAGATGTACTTTTACAGTTGGGAGCCGGCGATGCTACTGTAATTATGTTCCGGGACCCTGAATATATGAAAGCGACCCCCTATGAAATTTACTGTGGGAACTGGGTTGTAACCTTTTGTTTGCTATGTTGTTCTATGACGAAAAACTGTATAAAAGGAGCGATCCACAGATACAATTTGAAGCAGTCTCCCAGAACCTACATGCTATGTACTTCTCGTGACTTCTGTGTTCCCCGCAGTAAATTAACCTCGATCTTTGACGCCGAAGGAAGTGTCCCGTGTCTCTGTCATTTGTACGCCGGAACAGGTAACCCACGAAGGTTTCAGGTGTTGTCCCCTGGCACCGCTGGGTCTTAGAATAACCCAGTCCTTCAGGATGGACTTGAGTCCGTCAGCGACCATAGAGGAGGAGGGAACCTCTGCATGGCCTGCGGAGTTCCCTCCTGTGCAATTAAGATGTGACCGCCACCCTGGCAGTCACATCCTCTATTTTTAACATTGCGGCGGGTGCAGCTTCAAGCAGCACCCGCCGCAATGTTAAAAATGAAAGCTGTGCATTTTGCATGCACAAAGCGGCAGGCACCACACGGTGCCTGCCGCTCTGTGCACGCAAATGCAGGGGGGTACCATAGGTACCCTCATGTGCACCCCCCCACCCCCCTGCACCCCTGGGGGCCCGCAACGGGCCCCCAAACAAGAATCCGTATGCCTTTGCACGGCGGACATGCCGCCGTGTAAATGCATTGAAAATCAGACATCCTAATATGCCTGGCGGTGTCTGAGAGACACCGCCACCATATTAGGCCTTTTCCACCGCGGTTGTAAGCCAACCGCGGCGGAAAAGCAGCGAACCTAAACCAGGACCCACCGGCCATCCTAATGTGGCGGTGGGTCTTTGGTGGGTCTGCAGAGGATTTTCCGCATCCGCCGGGCCGGCGGTGACTTCCGCCGGTCCGGGGGATGCAGAAAATCCTCCATCATAATGTGCCCCTTAGTGTGGATCACGAGCTACAGTAAATCACCCCTGAAATGATCTCATGAGCCCCGCCCCGTGCAATTATCCCTCCCCCTCCTCAAATCTTTGCCATGTAGTTTTGGAGGGGGGGGCCAAACTTCAAAATATTTTGCTCTGAAGGGACTCAGAGCAAAAAGGTTTGAAGGCATCTGCCATCGGGGGAAAAGTTTGTGTTGTAAAGCAGACACTGGAATCTTAAATGAAGTGAAGTAATCTTCTTTATTTCACTGCTGAAGTACCTCAGGAACACATTGCACAAAAGTGCCCCTCAGGAAAGGTTTCACATCACTGACTGACAATATTCTCTAACATACTACTGTAGACACGAGGAAGAAGCCATGGGATGGGGAAAAAGGGGGAGAAGATTCAAGGAAAGAATGAAAGGCAGAAAAGAAGCAAGGGTAAAATGGATAAAGTTACAACAGTTTCCTCCTTCCCCTGTTGACGTGTACATTTCTCAGACAAGGGAGGGTGTGGTGAGCACGTGGAGAGTGTATCAGGGTGTGGCTGGGTGTGCAGGAGGTTTCGAAGGTGCGTGGTTAGAGAGCATTTAATGTTTTTGAAGGAAAGTAACCTACATTGACAGAGCTAATGCCTGGCAAACAAAACAACACGTCACTATAGAGTGTACTACAAGCGTCAACCCGGCTGATCATTAGCAACCAATGGACTTGTGACACGTCACCCAACTCTAAAACAGCTGCACGGGCTCCCATGTGCATCCCCTAACAGCCTGCTCCGAGACTTTCCCAAAGATACCAGAATATCTAGCAAATAAAACTCACAATTACTACCAGTAACTAGTAACCCCTATCTCCACGAGGGATAGACTTAGCGAACAAAAATTAAAAACAGAACGTACCTGTAAAGACCAATCAATCAATCAATCACAGCATATATATAACGCGCTACTCACCCGGAGGGTCTCAAGGCGCTTGGGGAGGGGGGGTCCGCTACTGCTCGAACAGCCAGGTCTTGAAGGCGAGGTGGTCTTGGGTCTGGCGGAGGTGGGTCGGGAGGGAGTTCCACGTCTTGGCGGCGAGGTAAGAGAAGGACCTTCCTCCTGTGGTGGCTCTTCGGATGCGGGGGACGGCGGCGAGGGCGTGGTTGGTTGATCGAAGCTGGCGTGTGGGAGTGTAGAAGTTGAGGCGGTTGTTGAGGTATCTTGGGCCTTGGTTGTGTAGGGCTTTGTCTGCGTGGGTGAGGAGTCGGAACGTGATTCTCTTGTTGACCGGGAGCCAGTGCAGGTCTCTCAGGTGTCCGGAGATGTGGCCATGTCGGGGGATGTCCAGGATGAGTCTTGCTGAGGCGTTCTGGATTCGCTGGAGTCTCTTCTGGAGTTTGACAGTGGTTCCGGCATAGAGGGGATTGCCGTAGTCCAGTCGGCTGGTGACGAGGGCCTGGGTGACCGTCTTCCTGGTCTCCGTGGGGATCCACCGGAAGATCTTACGTAGCATGCGCAGGATGTTGAAGCATGACGAGGAGACTGAGTTGACTTGTCTTGTCATGGAGAGGGAGGAGTCCAGCTGGAAGACAAGGTTGCGTGCGTGGTCTGTTGGTTTGGGTGCGCTGCCCAGGGCAGGGGGCCACCAGGAGTCGTCCCAGGCGGAGGGCGAAGATCCTAGGATGAGGACTTCCGTCTTGTCTGAGTTCAGTTTCAGGCGGCTGTTCTTCATCCATTCGGCTACGTCTTTCATCCCCTCGTGTAGGTTGGCTCTGGCGGTGGCGGGGTCGTTGGTGAGGGAGAGGATCAGCTGGGTGTCGTCGGCGTAAGAGATGATGTTGAGGTTGTGTTGGCGTGCGATGGTTGCAAGGGGGCTCATGTAGACCCTTTCTTTTCAATCCTCCCAAACTATGTGTATATGATATATGAGATATAAATGAGATATCTCCTGGGGAGAGGAGTTGGCCTAACGTCTAGGGCGGTCGGCCTCGATCTGGGGGACTGGGTTCTAGTCTCGGCAACAATGCTGAACAACCTGTGAGTCTGGGCAAATCATTTAATCTCCCCGTGCCTAACAACAAAATATATGTGTCCTCATGTATTGCAACTGGTGCTATGTAAAGCGCTCTGATACCCGATTCAGGTCTAGTTCGCACTATATAAAACCCTGTAAAATAAAAATAGTATATATATATACATTTAGTAACTTCTCTATATGATAATTGACAATTTTGAATTTTTTTATCATATGAGATATGTTCGATATCTTTCCGTATTATCAATATATTTTACAGATTATTTATGTGTATTTTACCTGAAGGAGTCGTAACTGTTATGTATTTAACGATGATTCGTATTGAGTCTGTTCTCTAGCTCTATTTGTTTGAGCCCAATCAGAGTCAAGCACTTGCACTTTAAATTAATCACCCTCACCATTGGTCGCTGTCATGTGAGCAAGGCACCTGTGTGCCGAAACGTTATGATGCCGGCATGCGATTAAAGAACATTTGAAGCACTGCGAAATCTGGTCCGTGCATTGTGTTCCTTGTGCAAGCTGTGAGCTGTCTTTGTTCAAGGGGAACTTTGGTTTGGTTATATATATACATATATATATATCAAAATTGAAAAGTATGTATTTGCAACCGGATGTTTGGAAAAAATGTGTACATTTCCAAAATATATTTGAAGCTAATATTTGAGAGATAAATAATACGGCGTGTGAAAGACTTATTACTAATACGATTACCTTGGGCATTGCAGAATTCGATGGTATGGATTACCCATGCAGAGGCATTCCAAGTTGGTAAAGACTTTTCTACATTACTGCAGGCAGTCCCACCTGATGCACTGAGGTGATCATTGCTGGTAATCTTGCATGGGGAGGTTGTAACACTAATAATATTAGTAGCTCAGTTGGAATTATTTTCACTGAACATAAATAGATCATAGTAAAGAAAAGGTTGGGGAACCCTCTGCCCTAGACCATAATGCTTACCATGCTCTTCATCCTAAACTTTGCCGTAGCCATAAGCATAACCCTTACCATGAGCTGCAATCAGCAGGCTCCAAGGCCCTCTATGTTCCTGGTAAGCAATATCATGCCTCGCAACAGCATGCGTGGTCTATTAGGCTCAGCCTCAAAAGGACCCTTAGCAGGTTTCGTCACGCCCCAGATTGCTGGCACGCCTAAATGTGGCACGGTCACTTGATATTCCAGTTGTGGGCCCCTCCCTTGTTTGAGATCTTATGCAGAATTGTTTCCTGGAATTGGAGTCTTAGATGTCAAGTTGCCACCTCGCTCCACGTCATCAGGACACCATGTTTCTAGTCATGACCTTTTCTTTCACAATTCTTCTGGTGGACTAGTCCATTTGGTGTCACAGCAGTCTTAGGTCGCGGAGGGTCAGATCTACACCATATTTTCAGGAATCCCCCACCACACCACTTAATGGAGTTGCATTTGTACTCATTGCACGTGTATTTAGGTTGTCTGGATAACCTGTAAATCTGGAATGGAGCTGGTCCTCCTGGACCTACGTTGGACACCCCTGGGTTAAAGGATTCTTGAGTGAAAGCCGTCAGAAGAGGGCATGAACGTGGACGAAGCGTGTTGGTTGCCTTTAAGGAGTGGCACCTGTCGCAGAAACAGGAGCCATATAATTAAGAGACATTCCTGCTTTGGGAAAGGAGGCCTGCTCACCTTAAAGGAATTTCCCAAATTGCCACATTCCTGACCTGATTCCCTTGGACTGGGCGTCACTGGTAGCATAAAAAGAGATATTGTTTTCCACTCTCACAGGTAAACACCACAAAGGGTGGCTCATGTTGACTTCCAGGCAAGCCTTAATTCGGAGTTTGTGCTGTCAAATGTCGAGGTTCCTCTGTTACCAGAGTCAGTAAACTGCTCCAGATTTAATTAAAAACACAGACTCTTAATTTGAAGCACTGGAAAATATGAGGATAAGGGTCTGAAAGGCCATTTAAAGAGGCCATCCAATAAATGGTGTCACCAAGGTTTTAAAATCCTGCCAGGCATTATCAAAGAGACATTCTGGAACTCTTATAGTTGGAGACTGCTGATGTTGTAAGACTGGGTAAGATAAATATATGTTTTTTCACTGTGTGGCGCCTTTAACGATAAACTTATGTTATCAGAGAAAAATACCGAAGTACACACAGTAGTCCAAAAGCATTAAATGCACGAAAACACGTTTCCTTCTGCAAAGTTGAGGTTATAGTGCATGTGATTTATTGTCTGAGCAGTTATTCACATTCCCTGATCCGGAAACAGGCAGCTGACACGTGTTTCGTCAAAAAGACTTTTTCAAGGCTGAAAAGAATATTGGGTATCCCATAAGAAGAAAGCGCTTAACTGAAAATATTTGTATGCTAGCAAACACGTACTGTAAGCCACAAGAAGTCAAAGAGCAAGGGGACTGAATAAGCCTCCGAAATATCCATGAAATGCGTGTTTATATGTTAGGGTAGAAAGTAGCCGATGCGACACAGGGCCTTGATAAGCCTGTCCACTTGCGAAGTATCCTGAGTAAAATTGCAGAAACAGCACTCTGCTTTTGGACTATTATTTATTGTATTGTAATCTATACTACTATTATAAAGAGAGAACTGTGTCCTTTGAGCCAGGTAAACTCGAAAAGTACACCCCCAATCCAAACACCCAAGACATCTTTGAAAACCTCAGGGCAAGCAGAAGGATATAGGCTATTAAAAATAAAAAATATACGTTGTTTAAAAAATTTAGAAATAAAAATAAAGTAGTCCCGTGCAAGTAGCGCCGGCCGCGACGTCTGCGTGATGACATCATTTGCGCTCCCTGGAAACACTACCTGAAATGGCGCCGAATCGTGCTGCCCGGGGTGTCCGAGGCTGTGCAGCTCTGCGGATCGTGCCCACGTGCGTGCTGACATCATTTGCGCTCCCTGGCAACACTTCCTGAAATGGTGGCGAATCGTGCTGCCCGGGGTGTCTGAGGCTGTGCAGCTCTGCGGATCGTGCCCATTGACGGAAGATCGCGACCTGCTGTAGTTGAGCTTATATAGCGCACAGCTACCCGCAGTGGGTGTCCCGGCGCTTGCTTAGGGAACCCGTCCTGATATTCCCCTGTGTGATAGCCCCAGCGGGTATCCACAAGGTGAAAGTCAGGCATCCCGCCACGAGGGGCCGTTGTGGAGATTAAGCAAGCTATTGCCCAGAGTCGCAGAGTGTGAACCCGTGAGTCGAGAAGGCACCGTAGCGAGAATTATCGAGTCCGTGGAATTTTTAGCCCAAGACCTGCCGAGGCGGGGAATTGAACCCTGGTCCAGGACCAATCTCAGCTACCGGGTCTGCCGCCTCTAACCCCTGAGCCACACTTCTCCTGCTTGCTGCTGGGCGAAGTGGCGGCCTGTGCGAGCGGGGCGCCTGGAGCGGGACCGGGCAATCCCTTAGAGCGCGGACGGGGGTGAGTCCTGGAGTGACTAGCGCTGCTTCATGCACGGGGAGCGAGAGGTAGCACACGGTGAATTACAGGAGGAAAAGCGCCTGGAGCGGGATCAGCGGCTGAGGTAAGGCTCAGGCTCTCCAGGACACGGGCAGGAGGGGGCTGGGGTGGGAGTTTGGACCTTAACAACGGCGGCTGAGGTAAGGCTCAGGCTCCGGGACACGGACAATGTCGTGGCGGGCGGGGGCCGGGGCGGGAGTGCACGCAAGCCTGAAATGCTGCCCCCGGCCCCCTTCTGCCCCAGGCAACGCTGGGGCGGGCTGCTAGTTGCATTTATATAGCGCTTACTACCCCTGAAGAGGCGTTGAAGTGCTTTTTCGGCGAGTATCATGCTACTCCGCCGCAGGTGGCAGGGTGTCTATACCTGGAAAGCACCAATCTACTATTTGTCTCACTGTACATACTGACGTCCCTTAACTTGTGAGAATATTTGGGCATAGCCACCACCATTATGTACTGTGTGCACTTTTTTAGTTTATATTCCAATCTGAATATCAAGGTAAGGTTCATTGAAGAGAGAACTGAGGGTTTATACACATACATACGCAATGAGTTGAAGAAGGAACTAGGAGCCAAATGAGCGCAGCATTATTGTGATCACAAAAATGCATTTTCTTATGTACAGACCACAAATTGCGATTACAAACAGTTACTGAATTGCAATTTGGATTTGTGACCCAATAAAGAATCCGTGTTTGGAAGGGGCATGTTTAGAGCGTCCCTTCCAAATACTGAATTGGGATAGCATGTATTAATATTTTGTGACCAAATTCTGGTCTCAAAACATTAAATTGATTAAACCTCATCGTAGGAAGTGGTGGCCTTTCACAAACAGGAAGGAATCCCCATTTGTAACTGTCCTATGCACCACTGCTTCCTTAAAAACGTACACTTTTCATTTTTAAAAAAAAATACATTCCGTTTTCCTTTAAGGGTAATAAGTTGCATTACATAAAAAATAAAAAAGATTGCTTTATTTAAAAGCAATCACAGACATGGTGGCTTGCTGGCCTCAACAGGCCACCATCTCAGTAATCACTGCAATTCCTATTGGGTCACAATATGTGACCTACCTCATTTTTATTCATGAGGTAGGTTGAAGTGCTACCCACTTAGAATCGGTAATTTGTGAACCAATCTGACCTAGGTCAGTTCGCGACCAGTTTAAGTACATCTGGCCCCATATCTCAATTTAAATTGCAACAGTTGTGCTAGTGTGCTGTGTGCATGAGTCTTTGTTCTACTTGTATACAGGCTGCAAAGAAGCCTTGGAATTCACCTACAGGAGAGCCTTCACTTTAGAGCCTTTGTGCTAAAAGCCCCTGGTCCAGGACCGCCTCAAAGACAGAAGAAGGTCATAACCATTCCATGCACCTGGGAGACTAAGGGTTGCACAGATTAGTACCAAATATTAGGTTCTTGCAAGAACTGTTGCAATCCTGGCAGCCCCCAAAAGAGCTGTATGATATGTCCTTGCCCTCTCTTTGGCATCACAGAAGGAAATATGTCAATTTGGCTGTGCACCCCAGAGGATTCTTTTCCACCAGGCAGTTTCAAACATAGCCCGGCCTGTACAGAAACAATGCTTTTTGTTTGTTTTTACCAGGTGCCTGGACCTTATCAGGCGGCCATGTTGAGGGCCAAGAGGAGGCTCCACAGCCCCCATTGCCCCTCCTGGCTCCTTGTGTACCAAACACTGCTTGTGGGTGCTGCTGCAGGTGTCTACTTCCTTTCCTGCTCCCCTTCCCACCTGTAACAGTGCACAGAGCTTTAAATAGGAAAAAATAAGTGCAGGTACTCATTAAAATGAGCTTGAAGTGTAGTGAGGAGGCGGGGCTAGGGGTGGGGCTAAGGGCAAGACATGATGATACTTAGCAAAGTCTATCTTAGTTGCAGCACATACCAAAACACATGAGAAATGTGTTTATATAAACAAAGCAGCTTAACTCATTACAAAAAATGAAAGAGAAATGGGATAATATGCTGCAGAAGGGTCGCCTTGGCTGCCAGAGACACGGCCTTGGCTGCCAGAGACACGTCCCACTCCTGCTCACCTGCACAGGCAATGAGCCTACCTCTCATGATTACCGGTGCTCTCCATGGCAGTAGAGAAGTGCTGGTACTCAGTTATAAACCTAAGAAGGGCCGGTACTCCGTACTGGTGAGCACCAGCCCATTTAAAGCACTGACAGTGCAGGGCGGAGAAGGACTACAACGTTCCATCCTGCCCATGGTCAGTATAGGTTAAAGGCTCCATGCCAGATGTGCTCACCAATTCCATAAAGACCTTTGAACAGTAGAAGCACCGAGAATATGGTCTTCTGTCCCGAGGAGATGGGGGCATCGGAGACATTGGCAGGCCCTGAGTGTGCTGGAGCTCATAGTATTTGTTTAGTTTCTTGCCACCTTCTTCCCTTTACTAGTTGCCGTGTCAGTCCGTGATAAAAAAAAATAAAGGGGAGATGATGCATTCCCCCAGGACATTTTCCTTAAGCTTCTGCCTCTGGGGACAATCAGTAGCAAATGCACCATGCACTCTTGATCCCGGCTGGTCCTTCTGGAAACTAAACTACTCCCTCTGTTTTCTTTGGCCAAGCTGGGCTGTTTCTTACAGAGAAAGTTGTGTTTTGGTTCTGGTGGACAGCTCTAGCCACTGGATACATTTTTCAGGTCTCTTGGCCTCTAAAAAATTTCCAATTTTGGGGGGGTTCTAATTTTTACTGCGCTCCCTCCTCGCACAGGACCTGTAACCTGTCTGGGCACCTAGCTCTTCTTGTGGGTCCGGGTTCCCCTTCTGCAGAACCCCCCCCCCCCCCCCTCCCCACAGCCCCTAAAGGAGTCTGTGCTCTTCAGGTCTCACCACCTCCTTCGGCCACATACAGAGCAGCTGGGTCCACAGAATACAGGGTGGTCCATCTACCTACTGTCTCTCCGAAGGTGTGTGGGCGGGGGATGGGCAGCACCACTGCTCCTGAAGAAACACATCCTAGTCGCTGGCTGCAGGCTAAAGTCCAGGAATCCATCTCTGCAGGATTCCATTTTTTTGGCTTCCAGCAGGGCATTCCTCTGATGCTGCTTCCCCTTGATCCAAATTATTCTCAAATGTATCTTCCTTGTGCAAAGGGTTTTAAGTGGAGGGGGAGAGTTCCAGAAAACAGCTATCTCTGTCCAATCCCAGGATGATACATCATTATTCAACCCCTGTCTGAACACTTCTACACAGGATTTTGAATATTTTTAAGGTGGAGACTTGAGGTGGTCTATTAAAAGACTTTCTCTGAGAACCTATTCCCACAGCTGCCTGGTACCTTCCTCCGAACCTCAAAAGATAGCTCCTCCTCTGATTGGCTCCAGAGGTCTGGCTATCCTCCTCTGTTTGGGGATGCTCCTTCCTAGGCCAGGTTGCAATGTGAAAAGTAATTAGCACATCCAGATTCTATCCCCCAACCTTTCTGCTCCCAGGACCAGGCCTAATTACTGGCAAATTACCCTATTGAGTGGGGGAGCCTCTGATCCTCCAGATGGCAAGGAAGGTAATTAACATGCCCAGAAGTCTGATTCAACAGTCAAAATCTAAATAGAAGAGTCAGAGAAAAATTATAAATCTTGAAGTGCTCCAAGGAGTACAGATATGTTGAAATTAATTCCAGATCTGTATTTAGGATCCCGATTCATCATAGAGCAAGAGAGTCACACTAATCTCTAGGCCTAACTACAGCAAAAAAGTATGTTTTTTTCACATTTAAGCGATACTGTTCAATACAGTGAAATGCTCTTCATACTTACCTGAAGTACTACAGATGTACCCACTCACACTAATAATGCCCGCTCATAATATAAGGTCTAGGTTGAGCAATACTGAAGTCTCACCCACTCTCAAAGGCAACCATCCCAGAGACTCTTACCATAGTTGTGCAGTAGCAGACCTTATCTTAAAAGGCAGTCACTGACAGTCAAGACTCCCAGTCCATTATATGAGAGTTTATAGTGAGTGAGACTCAGGTAGTGCAACTCACTCACAGCAAAAGTTCATAAACCAAGTAGTCCAAAAAGCAGAAAAGTGAGAAGGAATACCTGGGGGGGGGGGCCATTTCTCGCAAGCATCCACCACAATTAATTTGACACATTATATGACATATGAATGAGTCAACAACATCTTTATCAGCAAGATGCTCATGTGGGTTGATATACAACTCTTTCCAGTGAACAGTGGCATTGCATTTTACTCACGCGTATTTGTTCAAATGTCACTTGTGCTGTCCTGTGGTAATAAACTCGAATTTGACCTTTACACTATAGTAATAAATGTGTGAATGCGGGTTTATTAGCACAATTGCTCTAAGTAACGTATTATTAAGCGACATTTATTTTCACTGCCATGGAATGTATACATATATAAATATCTGAGAAAAAGAGCTCTTGGTCAGCCTTTCCATAGGAGGAGCGTTCTTTGTTTCGCTAATAAATTTGGCACTGTTCGAAGACTCTTCACAAAACTTTCCTAAAAAAAAGTTAATTCATATGTATGTATCCTTACATTTGTTACAATCTCTTTGGCAAAGTGTTTTACATGAATGCAGCAATTGCATTGTTTTCAGGATTAAGACCAGCTATGAAAATGGCTGCCATTTAGAATTCTCATTTGCAAATTTATCTTGCTAGGATATCCTAAAACACCGCAATGACTGCGGCCGTTGAACTGGCGGTAGACCAGATTGTCTTGAATGATAAGGTCTCTCTTAGAGGGTTAGGTTCACTTGGATCTTCTTGGTTAATTAGAGATTCAAGTTCTGCTGCCACTTGTTAAAGGAGAGACCATCTCTTATCAGTCGGATTGTACACCGCAAATCTCAGAATAGAGCGATTGGTAGATCTAATCCAAATCTGTAGAAAAACGGAGAAAATACATGCTAATATTTTCAGGATTAAATAGGTCAAATCTGTGCCGCAATGGTAGGGTGGAAGAATCACATCATTGTTTCTCAGACCAATGCAAAAAAATAACTGGTACAACAAATTGCTTGCATTACATTTATTTTGAATTTTTAGAAAATGAGATAATTAAAATACGATAGGTTTCTGACTCTACAATCAGAGGAGACAATTTAGAACCCCACAAGACCTCCCCTTTTTACAGAACATCTCAATGAGTTAATCCACACCATCCAAGCCACCGCCCTCAAACTAAACTCTCCCTTGATGAGGTGAGGCATTTACATCCCAGCCGCCACCACAATGTATGGTATAACCAAGGATCCATTAGAAAAAGGCTTACTCTTGCTCATGATGTCTCCCTGTGAAAGCTGCTGGGCACTTGTCCAAGTAGCCAATGAAAGGGAATTTGTCATTTTTAGTCTGAGTTTTGATAGTGCAGCTTTCAATTTGACTTATTGCAAACATTATACATTATGTTCGCATTGCCCCCCCCCCCTTTCAACTATTGTCTGCTTGGATGCATCCTTGCGCCTCCACTTGAGTGACTGTATTGAACTGTATGAGGGACAACTTTAGAACTGTAGCCATCTTTGTTCCCTTCTGCTGGCCCCCTCCAAAAGGCCTCACTCTGGTGTGTTTTTTACATCAACATTGGTGGTTGCCAATATACACACACAATGTTAATTGTGACTAGGTGATCAGTGTGTATCAGTAAAATAATAACACGCCCGTTTATTTAAAATGAAACACTGCAGATAGGGTGTGTGTTTTAGATTAACAGCGTTTCGGTCCTGAGCGTGGATCCAAGAGAAACCTTACTGACGCAGAACCAAATTGAAAAATCTGAAAAATGTGTGTAACTACTTTTTCACCAGCAACTACTTTTGTCACCAACTGTATAAAAAACACTGTAAAGTACTGACAGCTGAGAATCTTACTCTGGAACCTCCTATGTTTGCATTTAAAGTAGCAAAATGCCTAAAAACTAAAACGCAAGACATTCACTCAAGGTGCCACGAATATCACCCTCATACACTTTTCCAACTTCAACACAATGTGGTGTTCACAATTTTTTAGCCCTGCACTCAACTGTAGATAGGACAGACTACACAGACGACAAAAAGTTGCATATTCCAACCTAGGAGTAATCGGAGATGTGAGGTCCTAACTGCCCCCTAGGTAGAACACTTTATGGAAGCCGAAAACACTGAAAAATACACCTGATTCAATAGGGAAGAATTCAAGTGAAGAGGAGGCTCTTGTGTGCAGCGGCCGGTCGGTGCAAACTTTAGGAGCGATGTAGAAATTTTGACCGAAGAATCTGTTTTTTCATTTGCTTGGGATGTGTGCATGTAGGACCCCAGGTGAGAGGAGGAGTCTGGAAGGTTTGTTAAAGCAGATGCAAATGTTGAAGTATGCTGGCCCAGTGTTATGTGGGGCCTTGAAAGCATGGGTGAGATGTTTGAGTTGTGCTAGTTTGTGTATGGGGAGCCAGTAGAGATCCTTCAAGTGTGGTGTGATGCGAGTGCGGCATGGGGTGTTGAGAGTGATTCTGGACACCAATTTCTAAATGGTTTGCAGACTTTGGGTGAGTTTTTTGTTGATCCCAGCATCAAGGGTGTTCCTGTTGTCTAGCTTGCTTGTGACTGGGGTGTGCATGACAGTTTTCCAGGTGCTGATTTTGGAGCAATTTGAAAATCTTTCTGCGCATCTTCAGGATATGGAACCATAAAGTAGTGATGGTGTTGACTTGGGTAGTCATGTTATGTTTGTTGTTGTTGTTCTCATGGTTCTTGGTGTGGGAGGGTGTTGGTCCTAGTTCTGTTGGCCACCTGGTGGAGTTCCACGGTGATGTGTTCTTAAAGAATACCACAATTTCGGTCTGGTAGGTCTACAGATTTAGACAGCTGGTCTTCATCCAGTGGGTAATTTCAATCATGTAGGCTTTGAACATGATACAGATACTGGCTGTCTTGTCCGTGACGGAGAGAATAAGTGTGTTTTCTGCATAGGGGAAGATGCTGATGTTGTGAGAGCACATGATGCTGGTTAGGGAGATCATGAATATGTTGAAGAGGGTCGGGCTTAGGGAGGATCCTTGCAGAACTCCGTGGTTAAGGTCACTGGTGTCCGAGGCGTATGGTGCCAGGCTAACTGACTCGGTCCTTCCAGTCAGGAAGGAGCAGATCATTCGGAGTATGTGTCCAAGGATTCAGATGTCGCGTAGGCGCTCAGTAGCAATGGGGTGGGAGACCGTGTCAGATGCTGCAGAGAGATTTGTCTTTGTTCAACTTCTCTAAATAAGATGGTGCATTTTGCTTACTATTGCCGGTTATTGAATGCCCTACATTTAATATATTATTCTTTCCCTTTCAATGCATCCTCCCACCTGTCTATTAGGTGATGACTGCTGTTTTGAGTATTCAGAGAGTCATGTGATCTTTGCCACACCAGCTCATGCTTCATCTTCATACCGTATTCTTGGGTGCCCGTGCCCCGTTGATACCAGCAGAGCCTGTTCCAATAGCCTCCATCAGGTACGGTCCTCGTGTTTCCCTGTAGTGCGTTCCAAGCCGAAGCACTGAAGTATTTCCCACTAATGGTGTCCTCATCCTGATCCTTTCACTCCTGAGATGAGTTTGTCAATCCTCTAGGATTCCGGAGAATTTCTGAGATTGCTGGCTTCCATGCAGGTATCAAACTGCACTATTCATTAAACACATTTTTCTCTTTCTTAACTTGGGACAGGCCATTCACTATTCCTTCCTTTACATCACAGGTATTACCATTGCCACCTTTACGTTTCTCCCTGGGACCATTTACAATTTGCCATTTCCTTATACTGATCCTTCCCAGGTGAGCGATTTCAGACTTCTAGGCCATTTCTCCTCTGTCGTGATATTTTCAGCCTGATAAAACCTGAAGTCTGTCTTTAAGAGTCTTTGTAAATATTGTACATTTCGTAATTTTGACTTGCATTCATGTTTTTTTTATGCCCCCCTCTTCACTTCCATTTTCATATGTTCTCATTATTTCAGCTTCTCCTTTGGTTCCCCACATTAAGAGTTCTGATGATGATCCCATATTACAAAACAGGTCGAAACGTTGTTCACCTAAAACAAGAACCCTATGTATGTCATTTCACTTGAACTAAATGGGTTGGGTTCTTGTTTTCCTGATACACACACTGATCACCTTATTCACATGTGTGTACAACACAAAAGAGAGCACGGAACACGTTTTTGTCACTTGTGCCGGTCTTAGATTCTTGTTAATTTTTTTATTAAATAAAAATGTGTTATTAACATTGTTTGTGTATATCGGGACCACTGTTCTTGTAAATTACTTGATAACCCTGGGTCCCTATGATGCTCGGGTTTCCCCTCGTTCTTTGAAACAAGGCTGTGTGTGTTAGCACAATAAACCCAGACTCATTGGCTTTGCCAGTGCTTGTTTTGGTCAAGAAGTTGAGAGCTTGGTTTGTGGCTGATCCCACACGTTATGTTTTAACTGGCACAATCAATTATAAACAGGGCACAAGTCCTAAAAAAAGAAGTGGGGGGACTACAGTACGCAAGTGACATCACAGCACGTGACATCACGACCCGTGACATCACTGCGCATGACATTACATGAATTGACATCATAGGAAGTCGCATCACAAGTCAGGACTTTAATATTTACGTGTGATGTAAAGCGCTCTGACACTCTGCTTTGGAATGAGTAAAGCTATACAAGAAAAAATTGTGGTACTTAAATATTTTCAACGCCTCTTCAGGGGTAGTAAGCGCTATATAAATCTTCTCCACATAAGCACCATACGCAAACAGAAATTTACAGCATATCCCTCTGTATATAAGCATGTATTTTCACTATAGATGTGTGCCGATTGAGTATTACTTTGCATAAACATGTAGAAAAATTATGTGGTGTAAAAAAAAAAAATTAAAGTACAATAACACTTGAAAACCGGAGTTTATCTGGTGCATATTTGGCCTACATGTACTTGCTTCAATCAATCAATCAATCAATCAAAGACATTTATAGAGCGCACTACCTACCCGTAGGGTCTCGAGGCGCTTGGGGGGGGGGGGGGGGGGTGCCGCTACTGCTCGAACAGCCAGGTCTTGAGCTTCTTCCTGAAGGAGAGGTGGTCTTGGGTCAGGCGCAGGTCGGCCGGGAGGGAGTTCCAGGTCTTGGCGGCCAGGTAGGAGAAGGACCTTCCTCCTGCAGTGGCTCTACGGATGCGTGGGACGGCGGCGAGGGCGTGGCTTCCATTGTGCATCTATGTACTTTCCATGTACTTGGATCTGAGTGTTTGTTACTTTTTTCCTGAAAAAGCATATACAATGCACTACCCTATTTCTCATCCTGTACCCTCTTTTAATATCTTTAATCTACATATACTTACTTTTTTATGCACCTATATACTTTCAATGTACTTATGGATCTATATATTTATCACTTTCTTCTAATTTAGCATTTCCAATGCACTACCCTATTCTCAGCCTATACGTCTCTCAATACATTTTCTAGCCCAACCTTCTGACTCATCTCAAACTTCTTGCTACTACTCTTTCCAAAGCACTACCCTATACATCTATCAATATATCCTCTACATCCATTCTCTCATTTATCCCAAACCCCATACCACTACTATGATCTCCAAAATAACCCTTTCTAGACTCTCTCCTACTCTACCAATCCTTGCATCATCTGCCACCTCTTTTGCTACACGGATCCCCCAAAACAAACCTTTCTAAACTCTTCCCTCTGACTCTTCCCCTCTAAAACCCCTTTTACTCATCCAAAAGCCTCCTCCTACTTCTATGACCGCCCCCCAAAAAAGAAAAATCCAAATCCTTCACTCTTATATCCCTTCACTATCCTTTTCAATCAAAATACCAGACTAACATGTTCACTTCTCAAATTCCATATTGCACTATACTAATTCACCACTAATTCTTTATGGGTTCCAGAGTAGTGTGCTACTCGCCAATAAAGTGTTTCAACACCCCATCAGGGTTACAAGCGCTATATAAATGGAAACCTTTTCCCTTTTCTGCCCCTCCCCAACCCTTCTCAATCCAAATAACTGACTAACATATCCACCACTCAAATTACTTCTTGCCAGAAAAGCGTTTCAACACCCATCAGGGGTAACAGGTGCTATATGAATGCAAACCTTTCTTTCCCCTTCTATCCCTCCGCTATCCTTCTCACTCCAAATAACTGACTAACCTATCCATCACTTAAAATTACTTTCATATTTCACTATACTAATTCAACACTAATCCTCTGTGTCCCGGAATAGTGTGCTACTCGCCGAAAAAGCGCTTCGACGCCTCGTCAGGGGTAGTAAACGCTATATAAATGCAATTACAATGCAATAAAATTTAGTATTATGTAAATAGTGGGAGAGACCAACACATCTAACATTCTTACAGTGCATGCATAATAAACAGCTGCCTATCTTAAGTATGTGTGAAGTGCTAACCTTTGTTTCCCCTCTGCTGCATTTGCTTCTAGGTGTGAGGCTCCTCACTGCTCCCAGCCAGGAGACTTGAACAAAAGGTGGCCTGATGACCCCTCAAATGTAGCTTTTGTTAGGGCCCAGCAGGAGTCTAAAATAAGAAAGCCCCGTCCCAGCCTCTACTTGTTGCTTGTTGCAGATGGAAAGCAGACAACCTGCAGGAACTGCTGAAAGTGTCCTGGTGCTTGGAAATTACACCAGGAGGAGGTCAGCACATTATTTAGTGAGGCCCAACTTCTTGGCAGGGTGGACGGCGTTCAGTACCCCCGACTCGTGCCCTGATTATAAATCATAATAGCAAGAAAGTACTCGCATTAATTGACAATGTTTTTTTCTGTTTTGAGTTGTTTTTGAATGTGATTTTTTTCACCTTAGTCTGTTAGTGTATTTTATAAGTTTTTAAGTTATTTAAACCTGGTATAAACGTATTGTTCTTTTTAAATCTTCTACTACCTGAAACTGTCGGGCCCGCTCCCTCCACGTTCCTCAAGTGTGTGTTTTGGTGGTGCACGTTTCACCTATTCAGGCATCATAATTACACCACTAAAGACAGTTTACTAGGAGGAAATGGCCCATCGACCCCAGGCGGACTCTCCGACTGACATCTCTAATTGGAGGGGGCGGGGCAACTGCCCTGGGGGGGGCTTGTAAGCAACATAATTGTTTGTTCCTGTCCCTCCATGCACAGAATTCTAGACACGTTAGTCTTTTTTTTATTATAAATTCTTTATTGTATAGTTAATAAAAACCATTAAAATATACAATTCAATATAACAATAAGTAAAAATACTTTCCTATGCGAGCTATTGTACAAAAAAGATACACATTTTAAAACAAAGGTTAATTAAAACGATAAAACTCAGGTATTCTTGGTATCCTAATAGTTTCGGAAACAGATTCTAAATTAGCCGGTGCAAATTCAAGGTTCAAAAAGTTCAGGCTTGTGTTAGCTTTTCAGTAAGTTTTTTTTCAAAGTTAATAACATATTTAATTATTCGACAAATGAATTGTGGTTCCGCTGAGTCCAACGCATGTAATATCGCTGAGCGGCATGTGCGAATTCCTTTTTCGTTGAACTTTACCCTTAGTAGGCTCCGGCGATCACAATCCAATACTGGACAAATGCAGATCAAGTGGATGATATCTTGTACTGCAGCACCACATAGGTTACAATCCTTCGGGCCCGGTATCCTCCAGCCTGGTTAGTCGGCGTTTGTTGGCCGTTTGCCCACGCGTAGCTTTAGGTATTTTAGTTTTTAATACGATGGGAAAGCAAGGCCTAAATAAGCTGCAAGTACCGGCCTTTTGTAGGATTGTATTATCATCCAAGTGTGTGCACGGTGTCTTAGAGTTGTTTTGTCTTCGATCAACGAGTGCATGTTGACTGCCTTTTTTATGGTCTGCTTAAATGTTGGTACTGGTAACTTCCTTTTCCACACTGACGCCATCTCAGTAATTTTCAGGGAGGAGTTTATGGACTTTGCGTTCTGGGAATTGGAATTGCTTTGCAGAGCTTCCCACATAGCAGAGTTAATTTCTATTTCGGGATTGAGCCAGACGTTATACCAAAATTTGACTGTCTCTTATTTTTTATGCAATATTTGGGACTGCAAACCAAATTCGAGGCGAACCTGTGCGGGTGAAGCATCACATGGAAAGCTGAATACACGTTTGTACACTCTTATTTGGATTTTATCTAATAGCGGTGCACTCCTTCCACTATGTACCACACTGCCCTAAGCTATCGTTGGGAGTAACTTGGCTTTGATAGAAACGTTAGTCGATTCTTAGAGTGTTGAAGCAAATAACTACACCCCTAACTCTGTTCAAAACGTTTAAATATTTTTGAATGGAAAATCTCGCTTGAAAATTGTCTGCAGAAACCCAAGGAGGGAGGAGTAGGCAATGAGGGAAAGATATTGTGTGACGTGGTTGACGAATATTCTAGAAGCGAGGCAGGGTGAATGAATGTGCAGTCACCGACGGTGTGGTCCCGTCCTGTGCAGTCAAAGGCATGGTGGTACAGTCCACACTGGGTTTTGATCATCCGAGGAGTTAACAGGTCGGGTGGGTACATGGGGAGAGGAGGGAGGGCGTGGCTTTTTGTCGGTAGGAAGAGCCTAGCCCGGAGGCTTGAGTAGAGGTAGAAGGTTCCAGTGACCGAGGGATGGGGAAAGTGGTGGAAGGTTAGGAATTAGGTCAATATATCGCGAATGGCGAGGAGGGCCGGATTGGCCATAGCGGGTATAGGTCGTTTCCCCGGGAGGCTAAAAGGGTGGGGGCGATTTTTCAAAGGTGGGGGCCCGTTTTGTTACTGGAGGGTGGTTTAGCAACAGTACTGCAATATAGGCCCCCATTAACACAAGCAGCAGTGCTGCACACTTGAAACAAGCTCAGACCCGAGTGGAGGCGGGCGGGGTGGCTTTGGGTTCCCAGTCTGGCCCTGATGGCGAGAGTACTAGTTGAGATGTAGAAAATAATAGTTTGTGCGGAAAGGTGACGGTGTACTGTCAGGGCCGGACTGGGAACCAAAACCGGCCGTGGCAAACTGCTCGGCCAGCCCTCCCTGGGGGAAGGAGGGGTATCCGAGCAGTTTTTGAGGGCCGGTTTCGGCCGATTTTGTTACAGGGGGCCGATATTGCCGACCCTCTGTAACAAAAACGGCCCCCTGGGGCCCAAAACCGGCCCCCACCCTGTCGGCCCACCGAGGAAACGCCTGGTGCCTGCTACGGCCAGTCTGGCCCTGTGTACTGTACAAGGCTGAGCAGTCGTGGCAGCATTAATCATGGGTGGGGAGGGGTTGGGGGTTCGCTGGGTGGGGTGTTTAATTTAATAAAAAAATAACAAATATGTCTGCTGGCCGGGTTCCGCGTTTTCTTGGCGCCTGCTCTGGCCTCAGGAACAGGAAGTAGGCAACCTCCCTCACCTCCCCTATGCCATTCACAATGCTTCAATGGCAGCGTTGCGATTGGTGGGGACGCTGCCCAGCCAGGGGCTCACGGGGAGGCCATGTTGGAGAAAGAGCAGAGTGCGCATGACTGGTTTGGGCGGCCACAGAGGGCCGACCAAACAGTTGTTGTGCCCTCAGGAGTGGGCACACCACTCCTCCCGCTGCTTGCAGAGCAGCCCCACTCACCCGCAACTAAACATAAAATGGTGATAACGAGAAGTTATTACCATTTTATGTTTCTGCTTCTCGCACTGCGAGAAAGCAGTGGGCAACACTCCTCTGCCCTATTTAGGAGCCGCCCCTGAAGCTGAGATGGGAGAGTTTATAAGGGTCTCATTACAGTGCTTACTTTTTTTTAATAAACAATTAAATAGAATAAAAAGTTAACAAAAATAAAGGTGTAGGCGCCCAGCATTTTTTCTTAGGAGTCTGCTGGCACTTTGGCCGAATGCCAGGGTAGCGGATTACTAAAAATGTTTAGTCTTACCACAGCCTGTCTTTTTATCTCACTTTTTAAAGACTTTTTCACCCCTGTGTTCTCTCTCTGTCACAGTTTTGATATAGTTCTCTTACTCCTTCCTTGTCGTTTTCTTTGCTTTGCTGTGTCAAAGTATGTGGATGAAAATAAGTCCTAATGCCCAAAAATAAGCACCGTTGCCCAATCACTGGCACACATGAAACACTTATTCTTGTCAGCCTCCAGTACATCATATGCAATGACGTAAGGTCTGGATAGCTTTCAGTAGAACGTATATAGAAACATTAGGTATGGATAGCCTCTGGTATAATGTGTATAGACACAATGTCTGGATAGCCTCTGGTAGAACGTGTAGAAAGAACCATGAACTCTGGATAAGCTCTGGTAGAACGTATACATAAACACAGGGTCTGGATAGCACTGATAGAATGTGTATGGATAGCCGCTGGTATAAAGTGTATAGAAAAGCAAGGTCTGGATATTCTGCAGTAAAACGTGTAGAAACTTGAGGTCTGGATAGGCTCTGGTGGAACATACACAGAAATACGAGGTTTGGATAGCTTCTAGTAGAACATGTATAGAAACAAAAGGTCTGGAGAGTTTCTGGTATAACGTGCATGGAAACACAATTTATGGATAGTCTGCAGTAGAATGTGTAGAAACTTGAGGTCCGGATAGGCTCTGTTGGAACAAACGAACACGAGGTCTGGATAGCTTCTAGTAGGACGTGTATAGAGACAAAAGTTCTGGATAGCTTCTGGTATAACGTGTATAGAAACACAAGGTATGGATAGCTTCTGGTATAACGTGTATAGAAACACAAGGTCTGGATAGGCTCTGGAAGAAAGTACACAGAAACACAAGGTTTGGATAGCTTCAGGTAGAACGTATTCAGAAACACAAGGTCTGGATAGCTTCTGGTAGATCGTGTATAGAAACACAAGGTCTGGATAGCTTCCGGTAGTACGTGTATAGAAGCACAAGGTCTGGATAGTCTGCAGTACAGCATATGTAGAAAGATTAGGTCTGGATAGATTCTGGTAGAACATACACAGAAACCCGAGGTCTGGATAGGCTTTGGTATAACGTGTATAGAAACACAAGGTCTGGATAGCACTGATAGATCGTGTAAAGCAATGCAAGGTCTTTATAGCCTCTGGTATCAGTTGCATAGAAACACACGTTATGGAGAGCCTCGGGTATAACATGTATAGAAACACAAGATCTGGATAGCTTACAGAAGAACATGCATAGAAACACAAGGTCTGGATAGCTTACAATAGAACGTGTATAGAAACACAAGGTCTGGATAGCTTACAGTAGAACGTGTATAAAAACACCTGGTCTGGATAGATAACAGTAGAACATGTATAGAAAAACAAGGTCTGGGTAGCTTACAGTAGAACGTGTAAAGAAACACTAGGTCTGGATAGCTTATAGTAGAACGTGTATAGAACCACAAGGTCTGTGTAGCTTACAGTAGAATGTGTATAGAAACACAAGGCCTGGATAGCTTACAGTAGAATGTGTATAGAACACAAGGTCTGGATAGCTTACAGTAGAACGTGTACAGAAACACAAGGTCTGGATAGCTTACAGTAGAACGTGTATAGAAACACATGGTCTGGATAGTCTGCAGTTGAACGTGTATAGAAACACAAGGTCTGGATAGCTTACAGTAGAACGTGTATAGAAACACAAGGTCTGGATAGCTTACAGTAGAACGTGTATAGAAACAAATGGTCTGGATAGTCTGCAGTAGAACGTGTATAGAAACACAAGGTCTGGATAGCTTACAGTAGAACGTGTATAGAACACACGGTCTGGATAGCTTACAGTAGAACGTGTATAGAAACACATGGTATGGATAGCTTACAGTAGAACATGTATAGAAACACATGGTCTGGATAGATAACAGTAGAACATGTATAGAAACACAAGGTCTGGATAGCTTACAGTAGAACGTGGATAGAAACACAAGGTCTGGATAGCTTACAGTAGAACGTGTATAGAACACAAGGTCTTGATAGCTTACAGTAGAACGCGTATAGAACACAAGGTCTTGATAGCTTACAGTAGAACGTGTATAGAAACACATGGTCTGGATAGATAACAGAAGAACATGTATAGAAACACATGGTCTGGATAGTCTGCAGTAGAAAGCGTAGGAACAAGAGGTCTGGATAGCTTACAGTAGAACGTGTATAGAAACACATGGTCTGGATAGATAACAGTAGAACATGTATAGAAACACAAGGTTTGGATAGCTTACAGTAGAACGTGTATAGAAACACAAGGTCTGGATAGCTTACAGTAGAACGTTTATAGAAACACAAGCTCTGGATAGCTTACAGTAGAACGTGTATAGAACACAAGGTCTGGATAGCTTACAGTAGAACGTGTGTTGAAACACATGGTCTGGATAGATAACAGTAGAACATTTATAGAAACACAAGGTCTGGATAGCTTACAGTAGAACGTGTATAGAAACACAAGGTCTGGATAGCTTACAGTAGAACGTGTACAGAAACACAAGATCTGGATAGCTTACAGTAGAGCGTGTATAGAAACACATGGTCTGGATAGTCTGCAGTAGAACGTGTATAGAAACACAAGGTCTGGATAGCTTACAGTAGAACGTGTATAGAAACACAAGGTCTGGATAGCTTACAGTAGAACGTGTATAGAAACAAATGGTCTGGATAGTCTGCAGTACAGCATATGTAGAAAGATTAGGTCTGGATAGATTCTGGTAGAACGTACACAGAAACCCGAGGTCTGGATAGGCTTTGGTATAACGTGTATAGAAACACAAGGTCTGGATAGCACTGATAGATCGTGTAAAGCAATGCAAGGTCTTTATAGCCTCTGGTATCAGTTGCATAGAAACACAAGTTATGGAGAGCCTCAGGTATAACATGCATAGAAACACAAGATCTGGATAGCTTACAGAAGAACATGCATAGAAACACAAGGTCTGGATAGCTTACAGTAGAACGTGTATAGAAACACAAGGTCTGGATAGCTTACAGTAGAACGTGTATAGAAACACCTGGTCTGGATAGATAACAGTAGAACATGTATAGAAAAACAAGGTCTGGGTAGCTTACAGTAGAACGTGTAAAGAAACACAAGGTCTGGATAGCTTACAGTAGAACGTGTATAGAACCACAAGGTCTGGGTAGCTTACAGTAGAATGTGTATAGAAACACAAGGCCTGGATAGCTTACAGTAGAATGTGTATAGAACACAAGGTCTGGATAGCTTACAGTAGAACGTGTACAGAAACACAAGGTCTGGATAGCTTACAGTAGAACGTGTATAGAAACACATGATCTGGATAGTCTGCAGTAGAACGTGTATAGAAATACAAGGTCTGGATAGCTTACAGTAGAACGTGTATAGAAACACAAGGCCTGGATAGCTTACAGTAGAACGTGTATAGAAACAAATGGTCTGGATAGTCTGCAGTAGAACGTGTATAGAACCACAAGGTCTGTGTAGCTTACAGTAGAACACACGGTCTGGATAGCTTACAGTAGAACGTGTATAGAAACACATGGTATGGATAGCTTACAGTAGAACATGTATAGAAACACATGGTCTGGATAGATAACAGTAGAACATGTATAGAAACACAAGGTCTGGATAGCTTACAGTAGAACGTGTATAGAAACACAAGGTCTGGATAGCTTACAGTAGAACGTGTATAGAACACAAGGTCTTGATAGCTTACAGTAGAACGCGTATAGAACACAAGGTCTTGATAGCTTACAGTAGAACGTGTATAGAAACACATGGTCTGGATAGATAACAGAAGAACATGTATAGAAACACATGGTCTGGATAGTCTGCAGTAGAAAGCGTAGGAACAAGAGGTCTGGATAGCTTACAGTAGAACGTGTATAGAAACACATGGTCTGGATAGATAACAGTAGAACATGTATAGAAACACAAGGTCTGGATAGCTTACAGTAGAACGTGTATAGAAACACAAGGTCTGGATAGCTTACAGTAGAACGTGTATAGAAACACAAGGTCTGGATAGCTTACAGTAGAACGTGTATAGAACACAAGGTCTGGATAGCTTACAGTAGAACGTGTATAGAAACACATGGTCTGGATAGATAACAGTAGAACATGTATAGAAACACAAGGTCTGGATAGCTTACAGTAGAACGTGTACAGAAACACAAGATCTGGATAGCTTACAGTAGAACGTGTATAGAAACACATGGTCTGGATAGTCTGCAGTAGAACGTGTATAGAAACACAGGGTCTGGATAGCTTACAGTAGAACGTGTATAGAACACACAGTCTGGATAGCTTACAGTAGAACGTGTATAGAAACACATGGTATTGATAGCTTACAGTAGAACATGTATAGAAACACATTGTCTGGATAGATAACAGTAGAACATGTATAGAAACACAAGGTCTGGATAGCTTACAGTAGAACGTGTATAGAAACACAAGGTCTGGATAGCTTACAGTAGAACGTGTATAGAACACAAGGTCTTGATAGCTTACAGTAGAACGCGTATAGAACACAAGGTCTTGATAGCTTACAGTAGAACGTGTATAGAAACACATGGTCTGGATAGATAACAGAAGAACATGTATAGAAACACATGGTCTGGATAGTCTGCAGTAGAAAGCGTAGGAACAAGAGGTCTGGATAGCTTACAGTAGAACGTGTATAGAAACACATGGTCTGGATAGATAACAGTAGAACATGTATAGAAACACAAGGTCTGGATAGCTTACAGTAGAACGTGTATAGAAACACAAGGTCTGGATAGCTTACAGTAGAACGTGTATAGAAACACAAGGTCTGGATAGCTTACAGTAGAACGTGTATAGAAACACAAGGTCTGGATAGCTTACAGTAGAACGTGTATAGAACACAAGGTCTGGATAGCTTACAGTAGAACGTGTATAGAAACACATGGTCTGGATAGATAACAGTAGAACATGTATAGAAACACAAGGTCTGGATAGCTTACAGTAGAACGTGTATAGAAACACAAGGTCTGGATAGCTTACAGTAGAACGTTTATAGAAACACATGGTCTGGATAGTCTGCAGTAGAACGTGTATAGAAACACAAGGTCTGGATAGCTTACAGTAGAACGTGTATAGAAACACAAGGTCTGGATAGCTTACAGTAGAACGTGTATAGAAAGAAATGGTCTGGATAGTCTGCAGTACAGCATATGTAGAAAGATTAGGTCTGGATAGATTCTGGTAGAACGTACACAGAAACCCGAGGTCTGGATAGGCTTTGGTATAACGTGTATAGAAACACAAGGTCTGGATAGCACTGATAGATCGTGTAAAGCAATGCAAGGTCTTTATAGCCTCTGGTATCAGTTGCATAGAAACACAAGTTATGGAGAGCCTCGGGTATAACATGCATAGAAACACAAGATCTGGATAGCTTACAGTAGAACGTGTATAGAAACACAAGGTCTGGATAGCTTACAGTAGAACGTGTATAGAAACACCTGGTCTGGATAGATAACAGTAGAACATGTATAGAAAAACAAGGTCTGGGTAGCTTACAGTAGAACGTGTAAAGAAACACAAGGTCTGGATAGCTTACAGTAGAACGTGTATAGAACCACAAGGTCTGGGTAGCTTACAGTAGAATGTGTATAGAAACACAAGGCCTGGATAGCTTACAGTAGAATGTGTATAGAACACAAGGTCTGGATAGCTTACAGTAGAACGTGTACAGAAACACAAGGTCTGGATAGCTTACAGTAGAACGTGTATAGAAACACAAGGTCTGGGAAGCTTACAGTAGAACGTGTATAGAAACACATGGTCTGGATAGTCTGCAGTAGAACGTGTATAGAAACACAAGGTCTAGATAGCTTACAGTAGAACGTGTATAGAAACACAAGGTCTGGATAGCTTACAGTAGAACGTGTATAGAAACAAATGGTCTGGATAGTCTGCAGTACAGCATATGTAGAAAGATTAGGTCTGGATAGATTCTGGTAGAACGTACACAGAAACCCGAGGTCTGGATAGGCTTTGGTATAACGTGTATAGAAACACATGGTATGGATAGCTTACAGTAGAACATGTATAGAAACACATGGTCTGGATAGATAACAGTAGAACATGCATAGAAACACAAGGTCTGGATAGCTTACAGTAGAACGTGTATAGAAACGCAAGGTCTGGATAGCTTACAGTAGAACGCGTATAGAACACAAGGTCTTGATAGCTTACAGTAGAACGTGTATAGAAACACATGGTCTGGATAGATAACAGAAGAACATGTATAGAAACACATGGTCTGGATAGTCTGCAGTAGAAAGCGTAGGAACAAGAGGTCTGGATAGCTTACAGTAGAATGTGTATAGAAACACATGGTCTGGATAGATAACAGTAGAACATGTATAGAAACACAAGGTCTGGATAGCTTACAGTAGAACGTGTATAGAAACACAAGGTCTGGATAGCTTACAGTAGAACGTGTATAGAAACACAAGGTCTGGATAGCTTACAGTAGAACGTGTATAGAACACAAGGTCTGGATAGCTTACAGTAGAACGTGTATAGAAACACATGGTCTGGATACATAACAGTAGAACATGTATAGAAACACAAGGTCTGGATAGCTTACAGTAGAACGTGTATAGAAACACAAGGTCTGGATAGCTTACAGTAGAACGTGTATAGAAACACAAGGTCTGGATAGCTTACAGTAGAAAGCGTAGGAACGAGAGGTCTGGATAGGCACTGGTAGGACATACATAGACACAGGAGGTCTGGATAGGCACTGGTAGGACATACATAGACACACGAGATCTGGATAGCTTCCGGTAGAACGTGTTCAGAAACACACGGTTTGGATAGTCTGCGGTAGAACGTTTATAGAAACACGAGGTCTGGATAGCCTCAGGTAAAACTTATAAAGAAACACAAGTTCTGACTAGCCCAGGTAGAATGTACATAGAAACACAAATCTGGATAGCCTTCAGTAAAATGTGTATAGAAACACGAGGCCTGGTTAGCCTCTGGTAGAACGTACATAGAAACACAAGTCTGGATAGTATCTGTAGAACGCGAACAGAAACACATGGTCCTGAAAGCCTTTACGTTGAGACTGGTTGAGGTTTGGGATTTGTGCCATTAGCAGACAAGGGGTTCTCTGCGGTTTTAATGCTGTGCATAGCGGAGGAAACCCAGAAACCAGGATTCGGGCTGATGAAATGTCCACATTGCAAGAGTGATGGGCCAAAATACCCAAGCCAACCTTCTGTATTAGCAAATCGTATTTATGTTTTTTTATTTTACTGCTTAGTAGGATGCCAGTATGGCACTTTTCAGAACCTTCGAAGTGCCTTGCATATAATGAAAAATATAACAATATATGCATCATTTATACAGCGTCCATACTCCATACGGAGCCTCGCAGGACTGGGGCATGATCGAGCAAGGCGCTCCTAGTGCATGGTTTGCGGAGTGAGGATTTATACATCAGCCTATGTGAGAAGAGTTTGGGTGTTGTACATAAGGTTCAAAGGGTTGATCTGAAAGTGTTGTGGCACACCTTCCTCTGCCCTTCGGATTGAAATGAAACACTGATATAGAGGAAATAGATAGATTTAGATATGCATTTGCGTGTTTACACAATCTTTGAGGTAGATATACTTAGATAAGTGTGCTACAGGTGTGGCTGGGATCAGCTTTGCACACCACAAGGTCCCATTCTAGAGATTTTAGTGTTAGTGATGTAGCATTGGGTGAAGCGAACCAAAAACCACTTTAGATAATGCCAAATTAATGGATAGGCCCACGAATCAAATAGATCAAGCATTGACAAAGCCAATAGGTCGAGCTAAACCTTTTTAAGAAATAAGTCTGCAGCACTGAAAAAATAAAAAAAGCTATTGCTGTCCATTTACAATGCATCCACAAGATTACTGTGTGAGGAATCAGTGTATTATTGAGGTGTAAAATCGCCCCACGTGCACTGAAATGCATGCACCCCGGTGGAGGTGCAATGATGCACCAAATAGCCAACGGTATGAGGTACGAGAGTGCAACTCTGCTGGATGGAGTCAAAACCACTGAAGGTACATTTTAAAGAATTGATAACAATATGTTAGATGCAAAATAGTTCCTCATGCACTGTAATGCAAGCACTCAATAGGGAGTGCAATATTGTACTAAAACACCTGACGTAAATAATTAATTTACTCTCTTAATTTCTATGCAGGTAAGTACTTAATCAATAACTCAGATCGGATGAAAAAAGACAGAGTCCGTGGTGTTAGAGTTTCTAAGGGTTTTATTCCTCATAAAGGAATGGTCAAGACCAGGATATCATGTTCTGACCACCACAGGGGTGTCAGAAGGGATAGAGCAAACTTTATTGACATTACATAGCTTATATACTTGTTTTATACCATAAGAAGTAATGTAAGAGGCGTAACAGCTGAGAGAAGACAAGATAACAGTATGCACGTGTTACTAGTACGTAATCAAGAGGCGTAAACTAGGCGTGAATCAGAGGTGTGTGCTAGAAACGTCACTGATAGGTGACGCAAGTGGGTGGCACCAAGGGGTGGTGCTAACAGAATTGTTGCAATGTCAGCAGAAATCGGAAGCTTGGATGCGCGCGCAGCTGCATGACGTGTGATTGACGGGGTGCAGGGGACTTGACATTTACACTGACGGAAAGAGACAGAAGTCTGGCATGTCAGATCAACTTGTACTTTTATCGTATCTGATATCTGATGTTTAGGAACCATACTATCTGGGCGGAAAAGTCTCTAGGGCAGAAGCTATTCTATGCTAACTGTGGATGCGTGTATAAGCGCCTAAGTGTCTACATGAGAAGCGTGGGGCACGGGCCTTCCATGGAAGCATGGTAACAGAGGCTATGAATTACTTGCATTGAGACAGGTCGGCCCTTTGGCTCTGCAGCTGGAGAGGATGTTTACTGGAGCTAGTAGGCAGGAATGCATTCTCGAGGAGCGGAACAGATAACTCGAAGGTTATAATCAGTCTTGGCAGAAAGCAGGCTGAGCTGAGCGCGAGGGGCCGCGCTGAAAGTAAGTCAGAGTTCACGGGTACAGAGGTAGCCTGGGCAGAGGCTGTCAGAGTCAGGAGCCAAAAAGAGGCTCGATCAGGAATCAGGGCCTACTCTGTCAGAGCAGGAGAAACATGTAAAGTGTACTACAAAAAGACGGTGGCATAACATACTTAGGAACGGACTATATAATCCATTCAGGGTGGATCTGAAAGAGGACAGGTTAACGTTGGACGCAAATGTATTTGCGTCTTCATAACTGGTACAGGAGGGAAGTTACATGCACTTCAAGCTGGTACATGGAGTCGGTGGGGTACGCGCTAGGGAACATAACATGACCAAAAAATTTATATTTCCTCATTCCCTCCTTGTTCCCTACGGACCCTTCATGAAATATCGATCCTCATGAATCGATCAGTTTGTTCTTGTAACATCATTTGTTCTTCCTTCTTTCGTTTACGTTTTGAGAGAAAACTGGAATGTTCAATACAAGAAGAGGCACACAGTCCACAAATCGCTGGCCCACACTGCAGGCACAGGCAGCAACTGAATACTAGGACTAGGCCAATGCCTAGGAAGGATAGGATCTTCCATCCCCAAGCTGTTAACGTTGTCCAGAACCAACCGGACCAGGTCCAGGTGCCTGGATTCTGATGTATCTGATTTGCAATTTTATGGAGACGGGTGATAGCTTGATATACAGATGGTGCGTTTTGTGGTATGAAAACACAGCAACTTGACCCGATGACCTTACAGGCTCCACCTCTATCTGCCAAGATGACGTCAATAACAAGACGATTCTGAAGGACAACAACCCGCATGGCGGACTGCTCTTCTGTTAAGTTACCTAAGGCGGAGGCAGTTTCATTTACTACTGCTTCAAGCGTTCTAGTTAATCTGCGTATTAATTTACTATTCTGAACAGGTCCTAAAAAGAAAAAGAATCCTTTATTAAAGTCGGTGTACTGTTCCCATGCCGTTTCTGTGTAGTCGACAAGTGGGATATCTCTTCTGTGTCTATTCTTTACTAGATTAGTATTTCTGTGGTAATCAGGAGGAGCTAGAAAAACAGGTGGCAGAAGGAATGCAATGTAACAGGTACCATCCCAATCTGGAGGTAGACGTATGTATGCGGTATGACCACAAACAAAGTAAGAGTGACTAATAGCTTTGAAAGACGATTTTCCATGATCACTGAATTCGACCACAGTAGTGCATTTACTATGACCTAAGTGTACTGAACCTTTCTTCTTGATGCATAATTCACCAGTGACTGGCAATACTGACATAATTGGTAGAACTGGTGCAGCTTCGGACTCGACAGTAAGAATCATAAGGCTAATTGTATAATTACCTAATCCATATACTTCATTTTCTAGATCAGTTCCTATTCTAGTGGGGAGTCCCTCCTTATCTGGGTAACAGACGTCGAGCAGGACCAAGTTCAGGTTTCCCCAAACCCAACCCCCATCAAAAACAGCAATATCAGGATCTAAGGAATTAATTATTTTAAACCATGCTCCGCAGGAGCCATTGTGAGTGAACGGATACGGAAAGAGGGGCAGAGCTCCCTTGTAGTTCTGGTAGGGAGGGAGTCGGCCACATATCCAGCAATTTGTAGCATTGTTAGTTTGATGAGAATGATGTAGCATACTAATGAATGTATTGTTGCGCAGCGCAAGTCTGTAGGAAAGCTCGTGTGGAGGTAACTCACTAAAAGTGTGTTCAGCAGATACATTATAGGCAGAATGTTCACGCTTGAAAATAGGGTAATATATAGGTAACAGGATGCTAGCAACAACGATTAGAATACTGAGAATAAACATGATTAATAGTGTCACTATACAGTGACTACGAAGTGATTTACAATAGGTACGTTTCTTGGCCTCTCTCTCTCTCTCTCTATCTCGATCTAGGGGATACATGTCAGAGACTATTTAACCGATTCACCTAGGGGAGGACTTAAACAATTAAACTGTCTGACTTGCTAGATCGAAGTTTCATGCGATATTGTTCTTGAGGAGTCTTTTCTCGTTCAGATTCTGTAAAGTCTTTTTGTTCGACACAGTCTTTGGTGGGGGTGTACGAGTCTCGATCAGGTTTCAGTCCAGAGAATTTTTTTATATGACTCGTGTGGACCCACCCCTTTCTTCCTTCTATTTTCACGGCCGTCCTTGTTGTTAGAAGAACGGTCTTCGGGGACTTCCAGCGGGGCTCCAGCGGACTCTTTCTGTCGAAGTTGCGGACGAGTACAATGTCGCCAGGACGGACGTCGTGTGGCTTTACATCAGTGTTGTCAGGGAAGGCTGCGGCAACCTGTGAACGACATGATTGGAGTGCAGACATCAAGGAGGCAAGGTAATCTGTCAACATATTACAATCAACATCAGTAATCTTTTTCGGAATGGGCGTCCCCCACATATTCGGTGGTCTGCCAAAGACCACCTCGTACGGGGATAGCCCTGATCTCGAATGGGCAACCATTCTCATATAGAATAGTGCCACTGGCAGGGCGACTATCCAGTCGACCCCTTTCTCCTGACATATTTTGGCAAGGCGGATCTTTAGTGTCTGGTTATGCCTTTCTACAAGGCCTGCTGCTTCGGGATGTCGGACACAATGGAACTTCCACTGGTATCCCAGTAATAAGGAAACTTCTTTCATTAATGCAGATGAGAATGGCTGACCGTTATCTGAGTACACGACACGAGGCAAGCCGTATCGTGGGAAAAATTCACGAACCAGCTGCTTGGCAGTGGTCGGAGCAGTGTAATCTGGGACTGGGTATGCTTCGGTCCAGCGGGACAGAGCACAAACAATTACGAGAACATATTTAAATCCTCGACAACGGTCCATCTGGATATAATCCATCTGGAGGACTTCAAAAGGGTGATCGGGAGGATGAAATCCACCTTGCTCTACAGGGACGCTTTTACCTGGATTGAACTGACAACAGATCATGCAAGTACGCACTTTCTGTTTTGCTGCTGCTCGTAAGTGTTTATTGTTCCAGAGATTTTGTAAACTGTCTAACATCGCTTTCTCTCCTAGATGTGCAGGACTATGTGCTGTATTTATCATGACTTGAACCATAGAGTCAGGGAGAAACCATGTAGACTTTCCCTTCGTCATCCAACCTTGATCTGTCTGGATCCCTCCTAGTTCAATCCATTTCTTTATTTCTTCTGGAGTAGCATGTGTCTGAATATCGATAACATCTAGTGCGGGATCCCTGACTGACATGCAATTTGTCTGTTCAGTTGTCTTTGTCGTATCAGTTGTCTGAATGTGAGTCAGTGCTGTATGTTTTGCTGTCTGGTCTGCCAGGTCGTTACCCTGGGAAACAGAATCTGTGACTTTAGTATGTGCTTTACACTTCATAACGGATATGGCTGAAGGCAGATGTATTGCTTCTAACAATGCTTGAATGAGGGGACCATGTTGAATCTTGGCACCATGAGAGGTCAGAAAACCTCGTTCCTGCCAGAGCATGCCGAAGTCGTGTACGACTCCGAACGCATAACGGGAATCAGTGTATATGTTGACATTTCTGTTCTTGGCTAGAATACAGGCTCGGGTCAGAGCGGTGAGCTCTGCCGCTTGAGCAGACAGTGTATCAATGCGATGTGTCTCTTTAACTTCAGTTTCAGTGGTCACGGCATACGCGGCCACTAATTCTCCTGTATTTGTTCTCATACATGAACCATCCACATAAAGTGTCAGGTCTGGATTTGTCAATGGAACATCTGTTAAATCTCGTCGGGGCTTTGTTACTGCATTAATGATCTCTATGCAATCATGCGGAGCTGGATCTGTCATATCTGTAGGTAACAGTGTT
Organism: Lissotriton vulgaris; assembly: GCF_964263255.1. NCBI lineage: Eukaryota > Metazoa > Chordata > Amphibia > Caudata > Salamandridae > Lissotriton > Lissotriton vulgaris. Next base: position 351,341 of record NW_028246317.1, on the reverse strand, counting down.
GCTGGGTTCAGGATACTGCAGCGTCTGATTTCTATGTGTGGCTGGAATAGTGTCAATTCGTAACCTGTCAGTCATGCTATAGTCAAGTGTTGAGTTTGAGTTCTGTTTAACAGAACCTCTACAGAGTGTGGAACTTGTACTGTTAACTGATGACCTAGAACAATTGAGTCGCTTTGTCTGATTGCTAGCGCTGTTGCTGCTACTGACTTTAAGCACGCAGGGAGTGCCTGGGCTACTGAGTCCAATGTACTTGAAAAATAAGCGCAAGGCTTATGTGAACCTGCTTGGTCTTGAGTGAGGACAGACAATGCTGTACCGTTACGTTCTGTAACAAAAAGTGTGAACGGTTTGTTGTAACATGGTGTCGCTAAAACTGGTGCTTGGCATAGTGCTTTCTTTAATTCCTCAAAGGCTTGTGTATGTTCCTGAGTCCAAGGGAGGGCAGGCGAAGTTGCTGCCTCCTGTGTCGTTAACTGGATGAGTGGTTTAGCTAGAAATGCATATTGAGGAATCCATTGTCTGCAGTACGAGGTGAGGCCTATAAAGGCCCGCACTTCCTTTTGTGTCTGGGGTCGTGGCATATTTACAATTAACTGAATGCGATCGGGAGTGAGCTGTCTCCCCACTTTGGACAGCAAGTGACCCAAGTACACAACTTGCTGAACACAGAATTGTAGCTTCGAAGGAGACACCTTGTGCCCCTTGTCGGCCAGGAAATGTAAAACTGTCAATGATGCTTGTTCACATTCGGGCTCACTTCGTGCGGTGATCAGTAGATCATCGACGTATTGCAGTAAAGCGGTGTTAACTGGCATTTGAACACAATCTAGTTGTCTTTTCAGTGCTTGACTATAGATGCTGGGGCTTTCTGTGAATCCTTGAGGTGCGCGGGAAAATTTGAAACTTCGCCCATTTAAACTGAATCCGAAGAGATATTGGCTCTCCGGATCAATAGGTACACTGAAGAAAGCGTTCTTGAGGTCAATTACAGTAAAGAACGTTGCTTCTGAATCAATAGCAGTCAATAGGGAAGAGATATCGGGGACCACAGGGTACTGTGGTACAATGCATTTGTTCAGCTCTCGAAGATCAATCACCAGCCGATATACTGGCGGTGCATTGGGGTCTGTACGTTTAAGAATTGGAATGATGGGTGAATTACAGATATTGGAGTCGGTCTCTACGACCACTCCCTGGGCAATAAGCTCTTCAATGATTTTCAGTAAAGCCACTACAGCATCGGGTGGTAACTTGTATTGTCTGATTCTGGGTAGAACAACTCCTGTCTTGAGTGTAACACGATATGGAGTGATATGCATACAACCTACGTCGGCTGGGCCTTTTGCCCATAGGTGATCTGGTACATTTTTCAATCTGACATCAAAATCTCGTAAAACATAATGACCCTTGAAATCTCGTAGAAAGAGTCTAACTCCCTCCGGGGAACAGCATATTATAGCTCCTAGAGCCTTCATTGTTTTAATTCCTAACAAATTTTCTGGGCATGATTTCGTAAGTAACAAGTCTGTAACTCGTGATAATGGACCCACAGCCAATGGTACTGGTTCTGATACTTCATTTACAATAGGCTGTCCTGAAAAACCAAGGGAAACATTCTGTGAGCCTGAGAGGGGTGCCCCTGGGACTTCATTGTGACTGATGGTAGTGCGACTTGCCCCTGTGTCAATTAAAAACTTTCTGTCTTTTCCCAATACGTGACTATGTACATAAGGACCTTCTTGATCTACAGGAATTTCAATAAGAGGCAAACCACCTTCCCTCTCTAGGCTGTTTCATGTATATCGGGGATAATCTGGATATGCAGATTGGGCATACTGGTACATCTGTTGCGAAACTTGCTGAGTCGCGGCAATGGGCTGTGGCTGTGGTACTGCTACTGTCTGTGCTGTGTGGGATGGAGCATGCATAGGCTGTGTATTCTGTATTGGCTGTACATTTTGTGAAGTCTGTTGCTGGATCTGATCTTGTCTAGGCGGATGCGGTCTTTCTTTAGTTTTACCTGTTGAGATGTTATGTTTCAGGACTGGGCATTCATGTACATAGTGACCTGGCTGTTTACAATAATTACATGTCCCTTTAACGGGAGCTGTATTGTGACTTGTCTGGGCCCCACCTTTTCTCTGACCGTCCGCTGGGACCGTCTGAGCTACCAACATTTTCATTTTCGTGTCCTTCATACGCTTCTGTTCCTGATCTTGTTCTTCCCTAATTCTGTTTTGATGATATTGTAACATTTGTAACATCTGGGATGGCGTATTTGCCTGCCAAGTACTTTCAACTTTATACACTCTATTTTTAACTAATGGTAGGGAATTCTCGACTAATTTTGATACGAAAAGGTGTGGATATGACTCGCTGCTTGGTTGTAGGCCACTATTTATAATGAAACATTTCTCGAATCTTGAATAGAAGTCACTAGTATCTTCATCTTGTTTCTGTTTACAGGACGAGATTGCGTCCCAATCTTCCTTTCTAGTTGTCAATAATCTTGGCAAAACCTGTACTATTAATCCGGGCAATGCTTTAGTCCTATCCCCAAGGCCTACCCCTGGGATTCGTTTGCTCTCTTCGTCTTCTATTTCTGCCCATGCTATCTTTGTCTCTCCCACCTCCCAATCCTTTTCCTTTAATTTCTCGTAAATGCCCGTGGGCAACAGTACTTTTAACATTTTCATAATATCATCATACGTGTAATCCCCCATCAGTAACATGTCTTTAAGTTCTCTGTGAAAACCTGCAGGGTCTTTATCATGACACGGAACTAGTTTCTTCATTTCTAACAGTTCTAACTTAGTCAGTGGTGTGTGAACATACACACGCTTCAAGACTTGATCCGCACCCATAACTGGGTGTACTTCTCGTAAGGGGTTCTGACTTTCAATGCCACTCAGGCATTGCATGTGATACGTTTTTCTTTCTGGAGGCGGGGCGGGAACATATTCAGAACTTATGAAGGTGTTACATTTACGTCGTTGTTCTAGAATTATTTGTATTAACTTGGTACTGAAACCTCTCCATCTATCCATAAGTAGTGCTTCTAACGTTTCGTGTAAGGGACCTGGATCAGAATTTTTGTTTCTATACTTGATGAGGAGGTGCTGAATCATGTATACACCTGCTAATTTCTGCTCGTCTGGGGAAAGGTTCAAGAATGTCTGTGCTAACGTATCGTCATTATATATGTCTGGGTTTTCGGCCCATAACACGGCTGACCGGGCTAGTTCCTGTTCATCCATAGAATTGAGTACATGGTACCCCATTCGGTCTCGGAGCCTTTTATCAGTTTCCTGGAACTGATGTTCAGAAGAATTCGGGTTCGTTAACGCAGAGAGAAAAACTCTCTTGTGTTCTAGACAGATGCCTTTCCTAGGGTAGTTTCCCTTGCCTACATACGCTATAGTATCTGTAGTCCTTACTGGTTCTGCAAGTTCTTCTTCCTCCTCAGAGGAAGCTTTGTCATTCCCTTTCTGGTGTGCTGTTATCACTGCCCTTCTAATTTTCTGGTACATACTGGCTATGCAAGCCCCCCTGTCATGTTTTCCTTCGGCTATATTTTGACCCCACTTTATTAGTGCATCTAATTCACTTTGATCTGTCTCAGGCCTGTCTCGTTCTCTTATTAGACAATTTATGAAAAATCGTAATATCTGTGCTTGAATATCAACTTTCTGCTTATCCATGGCATCCTTGATACTGTCAGGGTCTTTCCCTGTCTGAACAAACTCATATACTCTATCTAGCCGTTCCTTCATTCCTACATAACATAGCAAGATATCAGTGGCAGATCTTAACCGTAGTGATGCTAATATCATTAGATCGTTATTTCCGGGTACTGGATCATATCTACAAACTGACATGTTTTCCTTTAATGCGTCAAGGCGTGAGTGGGGAGACTGGAACGCGAGAGGACTCTGCGTGTCCCTGAAATTAAATCTGCGTGTTAATGGCGGAGTCCGAAGACCCGCGGTCGCACCTCCTGAAGCGGATGCTTGGGCATTATCTCCTTGCGGAGTCTGGATCTGAACTTGACTTTGTCGTTTAGTAGGATCAGGTAGGACTTGTTTCAGTAGGTCAATCTTGGGTGTGGGAAGTGGCGGAGCTGGCGGAACAGGGGAGGTCTGTCGTGGTACTGGCGGAACATGATCTGGGGGCGTAGTGCCACCCCCGTCCCTGTCAGTGGGCAGGGCACGAACAGGCAGATTGGCGTAAGCTGGTGCTACATCCTCTAAATATGAATTTAAGAATATGTCTTTAGTAGTCTTATGCATTACTTTAGTTGGAACTAATGGTGGCGGTAAGTTTTTCGGTATTTCTGATAGGGCCTCAGGTGTACCTTCGGCCGCGAGATACATTCCGTTTACAAGATTGTTTCGGGCACGATCTATTTGTTCTGTTTTTACTCGGATCCCTTCAATAACTAATTCATTTTCTTGAGCCTTTTCTGATTCTTTAAGTCTGTCTTCTCTACGGAGTGCTTTCTCAGCACGCTTATGTGATTCCTTACGCCAGAATTCTATGGCGTCTTTCTGGGATTGTCTAGCTTTCTTTTTCCATAATGCTTCTTCTACCTTCATGATGCACTCGGCATCCCATGTTCCGGTAACAGGCCATCTGTGTCTTTCGTCTAGGTGCTTGGTGTAATCGGCCCATAAATCTAGATACAATATGGCATCTAAGCCATGCTTATGGTACATAAAATTACCTGGAGTGTCCCTAGGGGGAATAGGAATTTCTTCCTCCAGTATCCCTTTCCTAGTTCCTATCTGTTTTAACTTGTTGAAAAACGGCATTATGCTTACTTATTACTGAATGCTCGATCCTTACTACTTAATACTGGTTACAACTTAATTGATACAAGAAACACAATAATGCACATTAAACGGTCACATTCATACCACGACATTAATCACATGAAAACATTTGAGACATAGATGACTACCCCCCTATACTGGATGTACTGCTCAACAGTACAGATACACTGGTGTAACAGTGCAGAAATTCGGAATACTAGATATACTGCTAAACAGTACAGATACACTGCCTAAAAACAGTGCAGACCGGACTTGCGTACCCAAACCCGTCTAGATACGACCCAGCAATGGTACTCACCGGGAAGCACGGAAACAGAAGGCCTCGGAAAACTCGACTGGACTCGACTCGGTACTTCGGAAAACTTCGGAAAACCTCGGTAACCTTCGGAAAACTTCGGAAACCTGGTGGGCCTCTTGACACCTCGGACCTTGCTTCTTTCGGCTAGGCTCTGGTCGGGATCCTCCGCACTCCTCACCGCCTCGTCTGGGCACTGATCGCAGTCTTCGTCACCTCCTTGGGTCAGAGGGAGATGCAGGAAATCCTGCCGGTACGCGTAGGTTCCGTCTAACTGACGGCAGGGGACAGAGCTTGCAATGCGCCAACCGGCGCGTGAGGTGGGGGAGGGGTCCCTATTCGGGCGCCAAAATGACGTAAATAATTAATTTACTCTCTTAATTTCTATGCAGGTAAGTACTTAATCAATAACTCAGATCGGATGAAAAAAGACAGAGTCCGTGGTGTTAGAGTTTCTAAGGGTTTTATTCCTCATAAAGGAATGGTCAAGACCAGGATATCATGTTCTGACCACCACAGGGGTGTCAGAAGGGATAGAGCAAACTTTATTGACATTACATAGCTTATATACTTGTTTTATACCATAAGAAGTAATGTAAGAGGCGTAACAGCTGAGAGAAGACAAGATAACAGTATGCACGTGTTACTAGTACGTAATCAAGAGGCGTAAACTAGGCGTGAATCAGAGGTGTGTGCTAGAAACGTCACTGATAGGTGACGCAAGTGGGTGGCACCAAGGGGTGGTGCTAACAGAATTGTTGCAATGTCAGCAGAAATCGGAAGCTTGGATGCGCGCGCAGCTGCATGACGTGTGATTGACGGGGTGCAGGGGACTTGACATTTACACTGACGGAAAGAGACAGAAGTCTGGCATGTCAGATCAACTTGTACTTTTATCGTATCTGATATCTGATGTTTAGGAACCATACTATCTGGGCGGAAAAGTCTCTAGGGCAGAAGCTATTCTATGCTAACTGTGAATGCGTGTATAAGCGCCTAAGTGTCTACATGAGAAGCGTGGGGCACGGGCCTTCCATGGAAGCATGGTAACAGAGGCTATGAATTACTTGCATTGAGACAGGTCGGCCCTTTGGCTCTGCAGCTGGAGAGGATGTTTACTGGAGCTAGTAGGCAGGAATGCATTCTCGAGGAGCGGAACAGATAACTCGAAGGTTATAATCAGTCTTGGCAGAAAGCAGGCTGAGCTGAGCGCGAGGGGCCGCGCTGAAAGTAAGTCAGAGTTCACGGGTACAGAGGTAGCCTGGGCAGAGGCTGTCAGAGTCAGGAGCCAAAAAGAGGCTCGATCAGGAATCAGGGCCTACTCTGTCAGAGCAGGAGAAACATGTAAAGTGTACTACAAAAAGACGGTGGCATAACATACTTAGGAACGGACTATATAATCCATTCAGGTGGATCTGAAAGAGGACAGGTTAACGTTGGACGCAAATGTATTTGCGTCTTCATAACTGGTACAGGAGGGAAGTTACATGCACTTCAAGCTGGTACATGGAGTCGGTGGGGTACGCGCTAGGGAACATAACATGACCAAAAAATTTATATTTCCTCACACCAACAGCAAGGAGTGAGAAAAAAGCCATGCCCACTCACACGGCTAAACCGCCAGTCACACAATATCAGCTCCCTTCACACAGTCATACAGTGAGAAGCAGAGATCACATGGTGTGCACTCAGTGAGCTAGCCACCCCTTCAGAAAGCAGGTTTCCTGCTCACCCTGTAAAGGCTTCGGGCAGACAAAGTCCAGGGGTCTTACAACCTCCCTAGGATGTTGGCAGAAGCATCTGTAATTTGTTTTACATTCACATCATCTTTCTGTGGAATGTTTAGATTTAAATAAAAACATTGATAATGAGAAAATCACTCCCTTATCTTGGCACAGGATGCCCAATCACACCTACCGTTGTGACCGCAAAAGGGAGGCTTCCCAGATGGCAGGTGCTTCCAAAAGGCCGGGCGTTCCATTGAGGAACAAGCTTGTTGGGGCACACATGTGGACAGGGTCAGCCAAGGACACAGTATAAGGTGGCAACCTCAGTTTTGTGTTGGCTCCTTAGGGGCAGTGGAAGCAGGAGTAAGCGGGCGGGACAAGCACCTGCTTCTATGGTGTTGGCAAGTCTTTTTTGAGTCCTTGGTGGTTGAAACAGTACCTCATTTGAGCCAAGGGTTGCAGGTGGGCCCACCGGCACTCATTCTTTAAGAGCTGCACTTAAGTTTCCTCATCAGACTTTGACCCCAGCGCAAAGAACAGAAACGCAAGCTAAAGGAGAAGTTAGAGAAAGACGGAAAAATTGTGGCAAAGAAAGAAAACAAAGACGAAAAATAACATTAGGAAGTGAGATACAGCGGCAGGGAGTGTCTGGTGGTGGATGAGAGGCATGATGTGGAATCAAAACTATGCCACAATGTTTGGCACATTCGGCAATTGATAGTGCCAACTGCAGGCTTTTGAGCAAAACTTTGGGCTCCAGACTTTTTTAGGTCTCGCCTGTGTAGGCTGTGCATGCGCAGTCTCGCTGGCGAGATTTCATAATTTAGAGGGGCTTTGAGCATCGGGCTTTAAGCCCCACCCTTCTTTCCCATTTGCCGGCATCACCGGTTATGCTAAACGGTGGCCCGCCATTGGGAAAGAGCATTCTGCAACGTAGACTTTTCTCTTTTCCTGCCGTCCCACTTGGACGGCCTGGCCTGCCTTCCTTCTGGCGTAAAAGGTTTCTTATCTTTATGAGGTCAAACACAGGGCCCCATAAAGATAATAAACCTTTTACATCAGAAGGAAAGTAGGCCAGGCCGTTCAAGTGGGACGGCAGAAAAAGAGAAAATGACTACGTCACCAAAGCGAGCGCTTGTGTCTTCTTCAAATTAAGCACTGGATTAGGGTACCAATGATGACAATGTGGTAATTATTCCCTGTGCAGGATTACGAGCAGATTGTATTGCCACGGCTCGTGAGGTATCTTCCATTTCTCTTCCATTCTCCTTCTTCCTTTTTTAGGTCGAGCCTGCAGGCAGGGCACATTCTGTGTCTCTATGGCAACAATCTATTGTATCTGGGGGAAAAAAACTACAAAAAAATGCTTTTAGCCCGCCGTCACTTACTATTTGATAGCACCATTACCACTCTTTTTTGCTGCCTTCTAATTCAGCAGCCCATGGGATGCCATCACTTCCTTTACCCCGGGCAGAGCATGGCCCAAGTACAGATGAATTTAACTTGATGAGTCTCCCTCTGCCCCTCTCCCTACGTTTGAGGTAATATTTACTCATTTTTGCATTTTCAAATAGTGTGAAATCTACCTGACAAGAAGTTATGCGATGCTTTACTTGAACAATAGTTACATTACACAACTTCACATTCATTTTTTGGCCGAGCATAGCATGCACCGCGCGCAGTTTCATTTTTTTTCTTAAACTTTACCACTGAGCGCGGCGCCCGCTTCGGGGACATCGCGCTTAGTTTCATTTACTACTGAGCGCAACGCCCGCTTCGTGGACACCGCGATCGTTTTTATTTTGTTTCTTCTAACTACTACTGAGCGCGGCCCAAGCTTCAGGGACACCGCAGACTTTTTTTTAACATTTTAATAACAAGGTTCACGGACGCCGCGCTCTGCAATGGGTATTACATTTGCGGGACTTTAGACTATTAGCATTAAAAATGGCAATGCCTTTTAATTTTTTATAAAAGGCATTGCCATTTACAGTGCGTATGGCTCAAAGGCTCGCGACTGCGAGACCTATTGCATTGTAAATGCTTGTTATTTTTAAGGAGGGGAGAGATGAAGTGATCTGCCCAGAATCACAGGATGTTGAGGTGATGCAGAGACTAGAACCTGGTTCCCAGTTCCAACGTCGGCGTCCCGTCTGCCTACAGTACACATAGCACCCCTTCCTAGTGGTGACGGTGCTTGCTATCCAGAGAAGCACGTCTGAAACCAGATGTGGACCTTTGAACAACACCATGTCCCCCGCCAACATGTACTTGCTGCAGCACTTCTGGTGGAAGAGCTTCCTTTTAATGGTTCCTCTATGTGTAGCCTTTTATCCTGAAACTACAATTTGGCAGTTTTCTTTTATACATTCCACGCGTGCCATCATGTGCTCCAAAATAGATTAGAAATTAGAAAAAAACACAATTCAGACACACCACATGATAACTGTATAATATACATGTCATTACGCGTGTGTATCGATTGCATACTTAGTTGGCAAAAGCATGGCTAAGGTGACATTTCTAACTAAATAAGGAGCCTGTGACCCTGACACGGAAACACTTATTGAAGTTTTTTGTTGAATGCTACTACGTCATTTTGCACAAGCTTTTTCAGTGTCTCATTTTTCACAAGCCTTCAGTGGTGTGAGATGCACCAATTTGGCACATGCAAAAGTAGCAATTTTCTGCTCTGTTAATAAGGAATATGTACGTTTACCCCGCAGTCTTTCTCCCCGCAGGGAATCACAACTCGCTCGTTACTACGACAGCGTTGTGATTCCGCATACCATTCCTCAGCAAGTCGGGACAACGACTTGCGGAGGGGGGCGCTGGATGTTGGAATAGTATAATTTACTATTCCAACTCCAGTCTGTGCGGACACTAGTTAAGGTGTTGGATTTTAAATCCAACACCACCCCCCCCGCAAGTCGTTGTTCCGACTTGTGGAGTAATGGTATGCAGAATCACAATGCGGTCGTTGTAACGACCGCGTTGTGATTCTCTGCGGGGAGAAAGTTTCGGGGTAAACAATGTTTACCGTTGAGAAGCATTGTTTTTCTTTTCCAGAATTGCGGCTGGGCGCATGTTATCTTACACTTAGTACCCTTCGCCATAGTGAAAGCAACATATGCCGGGCAGCTGTTTGGCATAAAAGAGATTAAAGCGTCGCTACTGAAATAATTATTTAGTTCATTTGTAGACCACAGACGTTTGTTTAAAAGCACAATGAAAATTGGCTACTGGAGAAATCAAACATCGCAAAATGATTATAGCACAATGGTAGCAAATTACTTCTCTTCCAGGAGAAGGAAAAGTTCCAGTTTTTCTGGTTTTGTGAGGCAGCGCCGACTTTCGTTACTATAATCTGTAGCAGGAGTTTTTCAAAGCTTCTCTCCAATCTCTTTACTCTCAAAGTTCGCAGGGACCAGGCAGCGCACCTGGCAGGGCACACGTGGTGCAGGGCGGGTACACGACAGAGCACATGCTCATGTTGGGCTAAATTCTACAGTTCAGTCCTTCTTTCAAATAAATTTGTGTATGTCCCACCCGAGGTTTTCTAAGAAGACAGACATTTTCTTACAGCCTGTGTATTCGCCAGCTTTCATTAGTTCACAACTGGGTAGTTTTGTGAAAGACCCAAAGTGCAGAAAATAGAGGAAGTTCCTGATTTTCTCTTCCCACCCACCGCTGTTCCAGTTTCTTTTACCTTGCAATACCTCTTTCGTATAGCCCCCCACAGTCTGTTTCACCTACCCTCCAGCCACCCCGTCACGGTTCTTCTCCTCCCCATACCCGGTTCATCCATTTATTCTCCCCTCTCTCAACAAACAAAAGAAAAAAAGAAAAAAAGCACCAAGACGTAGCCGGCGCGAGCCCCTTCATAGCACTATTTTAGGTTTGCCCTGCACAGCGCAACGCTGTGCTTGAGAAATCTATTGTTTTTAATATAAACTTAAAAGGGACTTTTTTTTCATGGCTTCTCATTGGTTCCTGTTCGTGCCACTTACCTTTTCTCCATTTCTATTGGCTGTAGTATATTTTACCCCTCCTGTACCACATCTTCTGAATTAATACCCATCTTTAATTTATCACAACATTTATTGCAGGACTCTGAAATAGCTATTCTGAAAAAAGGCCTGTCATTTGTCCCAACTATTCGTCCAAACTTCAACTACTCAGATTCTTCAGAGTTATCCGTCTAAAAGCCTTCTTTCAACTCCATCCTTCCACCATTGACAATGCCAATACCCCTTTTCGTCCAATCTCCACATTCCTTCCATCTGCTAGCATGGTGCCAACAGAGGTACGAACCTTCGAAAAATTAGTGCACAATGACATCAGCACCTTAGTAAAGAAAAAACTTTATGTGCCCTATAACATCTCGAGAGCTGAAAAAGACGCCATAAATTCCCTTAAAAATAATTCAGGATTAGTAATAAAAAGTGCCGACAAAGGGGGAGGAATTGTCCTACAGGACATTGATTCCTACAAAACAGAAATCAAACGTCAATTGGGTAATACTGATCACTATCAAAGATTACCTAGCAACCCAACTAAGAACATCCAAGAGACGATACTAAAACTCACATCAGATGCAGTCTCAGAGGGCTTCCTTAGTAAAAAGGAACATTTATTCCTTAACGTCAAAAGTCCACGCCAACCAGTAATCTACACTCTACCAAAAGTGCATAAAAACATTGAAACCCCCCCTGGCAGACCAATAGTCTCTGCATGCGGTTCTATTTTAAAGCCCTTGGGAGCATATGTAGATTTCTTTATTAAGGAATTTGTACCATCAACAACCTGCTACGTGAGAGATAGTATGGAAATGATCAATCTTGTGGAACACTTCCCGTTTGATCCTTCAGTTCACACCCTTTGTACAATCGACGTGGAGTCGTTGTACACCAACATTCCCCAGACAGTGGCTCTCCTGGTCATTCAGCGGATTTTAGATTCACGACCACGTCCTCACAGGGTCCCCACCATTTTTATTCTACAGCTTCTGGAACTATGTCTCACAAAAATTTACTTCTTATTTGACAACACCTACTACCAGCAAATAAAGGGGACTTCCATGGGGGCTGTTTTTGCCCCTAATTTGGCAATCCTGTTTATGGATGCCTTGGAAACCGGAGTCATCCTTGCAGAGAGTAATCCCATCTACGAAGGCATTGTTCTATGGCGTCGCTATATAGATGACATTTTCCTTATTTGGAGTCTCGATATTCCGACACTGCAATCATTCAACCATTGGCTGAACAATAACTGTTCTGAGCTTAAATTCACTCTTGCCCATGACAAACACCTAATAGCATTTCTAGATCTAACTATTTATCATCAAGACAATGAACTTCTAACTTGCCTTTATAGGAAACCAACAGAACGCAACACCCTCCTTAGTTACGACAGCAATCACCCTAAAGCTTTGAAAGACTCTTTACCATATTCCCAATTCCTGAGAATCAGGAGGAATTGTTCAACTAAAGATGACTACTTTAGGGAAGCCGGTATCCTTACTAACAAACTACAAGCCCGAGGTTATCCAAGAAGACTAATCAAAACAGCCTCCAAAAGGGCCTGGTACTGCCCTCGAGATGCCTTGCTAACTCCTAAAATAAAAGAGAAAACTGAAAGAGTAGCTTGCGTAAACACCTTCTCTCCCATTTCCAATAAAATTAGGAAATCCATTCTTAAACATTGGCCTACACTAAACGCAGGCCCAATACACCTAGAGAGGCCTGTTTTTGCTTTTAAGAAAAGCAAAAACCTAAAAGACCATCTGGTGAGGGCTGCCCTCCCTTCCCCCATGACTGCCACCACAATTGAATCAAACTGGGGCCTTCCACCCATTCTAGGGCACGTGAAGTGTGGATGTTGCACGGTTTGCGAGTTCACGATTGAATCAAGAAATTTCAGCCATAATGGTGTGACAGTACCACTGAAGAGCTTTACCAATTGCAATAGCCATAATGTCATCTATGCAATTTTATGCCCCTGCCCAAAAATGTATGTTGGGCAGACTACCCAGAAGGCAAAGACTCGCATATGTCAGCATCGAAGCCGTATCAGGTGTGGCACACAGAACGCACCACTGGTGGATCACTTTTCTGAACAAGGACACTCCGCGGATGACATCAAATGGATAATCCTGAAGACAGTTAAACTTCCACCAAGGGGTGGCAACTTGGCCCAACTTCTCAATCGCGAAGAACTAAAGAGCATCATTCAGTTCGACACTATCCACACCGGACTAAATAGGAATGAGGACTGGACTACCCTTCTATAGTCCTAAGGGGATACAAACATTGCACTGTCTTCCTTGCTCACTTCAAAGGAAATATGAACTTGGACCAAAACATAAATGAAAACCGTGACAGTTCATGTCCTGCTCTGACCGTAATTCATTACACCATGGTTCTTAAGAAAGCATTGATGTATACAAAATTAAGTTTTTGGTTATTGTAAATAAGAAATGTTTCTAGACAATTGCTTGTAAATATAAGTCACTGCAAGAAATGTTTCTAGACAATTGCTTGTAAATATAAGTCACTGCGGGTGTTCACAAACCATTCCTTCACCCAAACCCCCCATTTAGCTGCACAATGCTCTGGTTCAAGGCACTGTTTCTATACCACCGATTAAAGTGCCCAATATCACGCGCTGGTTTATAAAATATACCTGTAACGATGAAACCTTAAAATATTGCACAACTACCCGTTCCGATATGGCGGCCAAATGAATCCATGAAGCCCGCTAGGACCTTGTCAGTCCCGTATCACGTGACCTAGAATCCCCACACACACGTGACCCACGATTGCCCCATAAGCAGTGACTCGCCTTCCAACGTGGAAGCAATCCTGCTGATCACAACGCGCCATCGGCGCACGGACAGCTACCGGTACCTCTAGGTAAGCCTCCATTTGACTACCCTCTAGAAAGAAATAGTATACAGTTTGCGTATTTCGCGCTAAGATCGACATTATTTCTTACCACAGCGGACCTTTAATTCTCTGGCCCTAACGAAGGCTACCAGCGCCTATTATCGAACCACAGTAGGAACTGCCTCCACTGCAGCTAAGTATGCTTTCCCTTAACGCCCACGGTATTTATAACTTAAAATTAAGTACAGACCAAATCTTGCCTCACTCCCGCCTTTTTCCGTCCCAGATTTAGATCGAAACTCCACAATTGAAAACGGAGATCAGATTTTACCGAATGGGGGCTTTAGATATTACCCACCATACAGCAGCTCAGGTGCCTCTTGTATATGCACTGAAATGTAATTTATTTTAGTTGTAACTGAGAACTATTTATTTATGTCTACTTAACTTTCCAGACCTTCTTATAGAAGTAATTTCTGGGCAGAAAATCTTTCTAAAGCGCATAAACACTGGGACAATCATTACAAATCCCGAGGGACAAAACTCCACGGTAAAAGTCCATTTGGAATAGCAACCTCGCTAATAGCCAACTTAAAAACACCCCCCTCACTATGGCTCTATTTTTGTCCTTACAGTCCGACTGGATTCGATAAAAATTTGGCGCCACAACCAGAACCTCATCCTTGCTGCATTAATTTGAAGTCCAGCTCGGAATTCAATTTCTAACATGGTAAATAAATAATTGAACCATATGCTAGTCCTTGTTGTAACTGAGAAATTAATAGTACAAGTAAAAACAAGGTTCTCTCATTTTCTGCTAACAGGATGTCGGGCTATTACCCTAACCAGTGAAGACATCCAACAGGATTAAAACCCCATTAACAGACATAAGTCTGGTACGTGTTATATACTGCTTATGCTAGACATCTCCCTGACCATGCCACACTCCCATCGTTATTTTTATAAATCACAACTCACCCGTGGCCATTTTTCCAACACGGCCATCACGCCACTACCCCGACCTCACCTCCTCCAAGAAGTATAGGTCACACCAAAAAAGGAAACACCTCGAGATACCACAAAACGGTCAATAAAAGGTTTTTCACATGAACTGCACGGAATGCACACGCATCCTTTGATGCACCCATCACTGCGATTCCGAATAACAGTAATTGGAGAGCTAAAACTGTACATGTCTTTTTAATCACTGATTATATGTCTGTTTTGTTTTTCCTTTTCATTTTTTCCTTAACAGGCGGTTTTATGTTAAAAGGTTGTATTCAGGCAAAAGTTTTGATTACGAAAGTCCTGAAGATGATCCCCCTTTAATTGAGCTTGGGATCGAAACGTCCGTCGACTGCTTTAAGAGTGTCCCATACTTAGAATTTATTGTATTAGTGTATGGGTGATTCACTCCAGGACACACTGTTCATTGGAATTTGTGTCAGTGGCCTGTTAGCTCACTTTGTTTGCCTGATATTGTTTGCACTCACTGTCCTTTTCACTTCCTTCTTCATGTATGGCACAGGACTGTGCCTTACAGTAACCTTCATGTCTTTGGTTACTTGTTTTATTCATACATTGAGACAACCTATCACCTGAATAAACATTCCCTGCCCGGCTGGACAAGGGATTTTTTGTACTATATAGCAGCCCATTGTGGTCTATATACTATTTTTGCTAAATTCAATTTGTTTATGCTGGGGACCACTTGTTTTCCTCGAAAACAAAAATGTAGTATATTTTCCTGCATTTACCAATGATTGTTCCTCGTCTCCTTCTCTTATCAGTTTCCTGCTGCTGAAATACTGTTGCAAAATCAACAATTGATGGACAGAATGCAGAACAATGTCATACATTCACCCCAGTACAGAGATCTGGGCCTAAATCCATCGTTTTTTTGCACTCCACACCACCCCAGTTCAGACATGGCCATATGCAAATCAGCCTTGACCCTGTGCCTCATGGGTACAGTCCAGCCCGAACTGCCAAGCCATGTCTTTCCTGGACTGAAATCAAGCATCCTAGGACCGGTTTCTGGCTATCAGCCGTCTTCAGCCAAGATAGCTTAACTCCAGTGGTGTGGAGAGCATGGGACTCACGTCTGAGCATACCCATCCCACTTGGGGTGACAAATGCAAAATCAACAATTGATGGACAGAATGCAGAACAATGTCATACATTCACCCCAGTACAGATATCTGGGCCTAAATCCATCGTTTTTTTGCACTCCACACCACCCCAGGTCAGACACGGCCATATGCAAATCAGCCTTGACCCTGTGCCTCATGGGAACAGTCCAGCCCAAACTGCCAAGCCATCTCTTTCCTGGACTGAAATCAAGCATCTGTTTGTTTTGCATTTTGTCACCCCGAGTGGGATGGGTATGCTCAGACGTGAGTCCCATGCTCTCCACACCACTGGAGTCAAGCTATCCTGGCTGAAGATCTCTTTTCGTTCAACCCAGCCGGAGCCATCACCACTGAGACGGGATGCAACATACATCATTAATCGTTTTATCTAAGGAAAATACCATCGATCAAATTCGAAACGGTCCATTGCGCTTTCAACATGTGATATTAGGCGGCAATCATCAAGCCACCTAAATACATCTAAGATTCAGATAACGGCCATTGATCGCTTGAAGTATACTCACTAGAATAATCATTTAAGCTGGCTCCACAATCGATCTGGGACCGTCTTGCTTTATTCAGGATGAGTATCCGTTTTCACCGTTTATAAAGAAAACACAATATACGGTTTGTTAACCCCACCTGAAGTTCGAGGACATAATTCATGAAACTGAACCTCCCGAACAATACCTTCATGTTTTTATATTTGAATCTGCCTTATTTATTGTGATACCTCGACTGAGCAGAAACCACAGTATATCACCAACCATCATTCTATTTTTGAGTAGTGGACGGCTACCTGATGATGGCAAGTTTGCCGGAACGCGCGTTGTAGACATCTGCCGCACTGCCTGAGTCAACGTTTCTTGTCTATCACAGAAGATTTGTATACATTTATGTCTGTGTTTGAATTTATTCATATGTAATGATTATTTGGATTCCCAAAACACAATCAAATTATTGTTTGGTCCACTTTAATATCAACTCTATAAAATTTGAGAAAAAAACAAAAAAAGAAACTGTTTTAAAAAATAAATAAATATACTGATGAACATAAGCTTTTTCTGTTTATCATGTTATGTTAGAGTGTCTGTTCAATATTTGTCTATATCTAAGACATTTAAGGGTATTTAGTTAGGAACAAAGCTGTCATAAAAACGAATTCTAGCTATAACTTTCTCTCACTGAAGACGGCTGATAGCCAGAAACCGGTCCTAGGATGCTTGATTCCGGTCCAGGAAAGACATGGCTTGGCAGTTCGGGCTGGACTGTTCCCATGAGGCACGGGGTCAAGGCTGATTTGCATATGGCCATGTCAAATCTGGGGTGGTGTGGAGTGCAAAAAAACGATGGATTTAGGCCCAGATCTCTATACTGGGGTGAATGTATGACATTGTTCTGCATTCTGTCCATCAACTGTTGTTTTGCATTTTGTCACCCCGAGTGGGATGGGTATGCTCAGACGTGAGTCCCATGCTCTCCCCACCACTGGAGTCAAGCTATCCTGGCTGAAGACGCTGATAGCCAGAAACCGGTCCTAGGATGCTTGATTCCGGTCCAGGAAAGACATGGCTTAACAGTTCGGGCTGGACTGTTTCCATAAGTCACAGGGTCAAGGCTGATTTGCATATGGCCATGTCTGAACTGGGGTGGTGTGGAGTGCAAAAAAACGATGGATTTAGGCCCAGATCTCTATACTGGGGTGAATGTATGACATTGTTCTGCATTCTGTCCATCAACTGTTGTTTTGCATTTTGTCACCCCGAGTGGGATGGGTATGCTCAGACGTGAGTCCCATGCTCTCCACACCACTGGAGTCACGCTATCCTGGCTGAAGACGCTGATAGCCAGAAACCGGTCCTAGGATGCTTGATTCCGGCCCAGGAAAGACATGGCTTGGCAGTTCGGGCTGGACTGTTCCCATGAGGCACAGGGTCAAGGCTTATTTGCATATGGCCATGTCTGAACTGGGGTGGTGTGGAGTGCAAAAAAAACGATGGATTTAGGCCCAGATGTCTGTACTGGGGTGAATGTATGACATTGTTCTGCATTCTGTCCATCAACTGTTGTTTTGGATGCTGAAATACTGCTAGCATCCGCTTTGGTGGAACTATATTTTTATAAAGTTTTGCCTTTATATGGCAGAATATTATATAACAATTTATCACCCAGAGAGAATACGCAATTTCCATAGAATCACAGGCTGTTGTGAGGCTCCCATATTAAAATTAGTTTCTGACCGAATGAAAACGTAAACAATGAGACACACTTTCGGGATCCCTCGAGCTGGGGATACCGAGTACACCCCAGCAGGAATCCACAAGAGGTTGTTTGGGGGTTCACAGCCTGGATATTTTCCCCAGTCATGCTGGACAAACCTACCTTTTCAGAAAAGTACTGTTTTTCCCAAAAGGACTGTCACTCTCTGAACTGGCGATGAAGTTATGGTGGGGATGCTCCAAACGTGGCCTTTTCGGTCATGGCACAGGAAAAAGTGCAGAAAATGGGCAAAACAATGGTCTGCTTCTGTCTTTTTAAAATGCATCCTAGCGCTCTCTGTTCCGAGCCAGGCCGCTCGCCTGGCGTGCGTGCCCTTCTCTCTCCCCGACACCTATTGGCCCGCCTGCCTGCAGGCACCATGATACCGGGAAAGCTGTTCAGCATGGCCTGTTCTTCCCACTGTCTTTGCTACCTACGGTTTGTGCTCCTCCTTAACCAGGGCACGAGTCCTAAAAAGAGATGTGGGGGGACGCTGTCACCGGACGTGACGTCACGACTGGAAGTTACGTCACGAAAGGTGCACTCCGATCTCGTCCCAGAGAGGCCTAAGAGTGAAGTCCAGCTATTTGGCAGGGGGGATGGCGTCCACCCGGTAAAATAAGTGGGGGGACGCCGTCCACCAGCGTGGTACCCAGACTCGAGCCCTGTCCTTAACTGTAAAACATTACCTTTAGAAGGCTGCCGCGTG